>NW_011888912.1:1517904-1571756 GCF_000151845.1 Pteropus vampyrus | reverse complement strand
CATCACCGAGTCTCACACGAGCCCGTTTCTTTCCCGTCAGCCTCCCTCCCTGTCCGGCCTTCGCGTCCGTACACAGTCACCGGGAGACGAGAGCGTGGGTGGTCTCGGCCTCAACTCTGATGACACGTCTGTGCTCCTGGTGACCTTTCTAGTCCTTCCATTGCTGCCCTTCCGAGTCTCGGCCTTCCCCTGATTTCTTGGCTGCAGTGTCCATTTGAATTGATGACCGAACCAAGGCAAGAAAAACTTTTGACAATTTCCGTGTCTCCATTGTCTATTACGGTTGTATATTTCTTCTGTGATCGTGACTTTGGCATTCTCGATGTTCACATGCAGCCCTGCTGTGCCGCTTACTTCTTTGACTTTTATCAGAAGTCATTTCAGATGACTGCTACTTTTTGCCAGTAGGATGGTGCCATCTGCACATCTCAGGTTATTGCTGTTTTGTCCAGTTTTCACTCCTCCTCCCTCCGAGTCTAGCCCAGTGTTTTGCATGCTGTGTTCTGCGTGCAGATTGAAAAAATAGGGAGATAAAATGCACCCTTGTCCAACACCTTTGCCTGTAGGAAACCTTCTGTCTCCATATTCTGCTGTGAGAGTGGCTTCCTGTCCCCAAGACAGGTCACAGGTCAGGACACTCAAGTGCCGAGACGGGCCCATCTCGTTCGGAGCAGCTCGCGGTTTTCGTGATCCGCAGCGTCACAGGCTTTCCTGTGGTCTACAAAACGGACTCCCCGGAATTCCTGGGCGCGTGGCGGCATCCAGATGCTGGTGACACGGTCCCGAGAGCCTCTTCCTTCTCTGACCGTGCATGGACGTCCTGCGTGGACGTCCACATTTCTTGCTCCGGAGGAGGTCGGGGCCTGTGTCACGTCACCTCGCGCGTCGTGGGAGATTGGGACGGTCGCCCCGTGCGGACCGCAGTCCTTGGCATCCCGTTTTGGAGATTGGGGCATATAGTGAACATTTCCCGTCTGTAGGCTGTTGTTCTGTTCTTCACATTAGTGGACGTATTCTTGTCAGGATTTTGACGGATTCAGTCTCTGTGGCGGGAAATAATTCTATCCGCATCGGTGAGGCAGCCCTGTATTCACATGCACTCAACAGATGGCATGAAAACGCTGTGCTCCAGGCGCTGGGACTCCTGTTAGTCCCCGTCCCTACTCCCCACGCTGGGGGACTTTGAAACACTCGTTGCTGACATTTCCTTTTTACATCTTCTGAGTCCCTTGGCTCGTTTGACCCGATGTAAGGGTTATCTGTGTGTCCTTCCAGACGCAGGAAGTAAAGACAGGGGTCTCGCCTCAAATCCAGTGTCCACATCGTAGGGACTCCGTAGAGGTGTGCCGAGGGAAGGTCGTCATCACCCCTTTGAGGGCAGAGAGCTGTCCACAGGAAACCGTGTCTGGGCTGGAGACCGTCATTCATTCTAGCATATTCCGCTGGGGAGGGTCTTGTGTTTTTAAAGCCTGTTTGTATCTGTGCAGTCTAATTCTTTTTTTTTTTTTGTAGTTTAGCAGATATTTTTGGAAACCGATAGGCTGGAAGTCAAACGAACATCCAGAGAAGAGCTTAGGTTCTCAGCAACATTCTTCGTAAAGATAAGTCGCTGCCACAATGTCGGTGCACGCTGAGCTCAGCACAAATAGCGATCCTGTTGGTGCCCCTGCTTCCCCAGAGAGTTCGTCACGACACGTCCTTGGCCACAGTAGCGGCCTCCAGCTGCATTCCAAGTTGGAGATGTCAGAATGTGAAAACGATGACCTGTCACTGAGATCTGCAAGTCACGTCAGAGACATAAACCTCACTTATGTGATTTCTGCCTGTAGAAAAGCAGGAGACGCACACCTGACCCCGAACTCTTCAGGTAGGTTGACCCTTCAGAGAAGAGTGACAAGGAACAGAGAGTCACCGCTGCTTGGCAATGAGCTGGGCGCCTCAGCTGAGAAGAGGTCAGGGACACGCCTCACGCTGCAGTGTCGTGCCGGAACGGGCCGTGTGGACGAGTGGGGAGCGGCACAGCGCGTGAAGGGAGCGGCAGGAGGTGACCGTGCTTCTGGGGAGACCAGTGCGAATGTACAGGTCGTGGATGATAAACAGTCCCTCATCGCATCTTCTGCGCCCTCAGCCGAAGACCTGAAAGTCGCCAAAATGACGGCTGAGGAAAAATACAAAGAAACGCTGTCTGCCCTCAGCGGGCCAAATGACAATGTGGCACTTAAGTGCTTAAGTCATAGAGTGCCCGTCGGTCCCCAGAGTCAGACCGGACTTGTTAGAGCAGGATACTGGGCGGCAAGGCCCGTTCAGAGCCCGCTGGATGGCAGAGAGTCGGGGACAGGAAAGTCACATCCTAGAAGTATTGGGAAGAACGCTGCGAAAAATTCAAGTAAATTTGAAAGCTTAGAAAAAAGAGCTCCCTCGAGATGTGCTGCGGAACGCACGTCGACGCCGAGGCGTGCGCCCCATCTTCCAAGCCCGGCCACGCCCGTACCGAGAAGCGGGGTGCCCAGCCCTCAAGTCAGACACGAGCCAACACGTTCTCTCCTGGCGAATAAAAGGGAGCGGTCACGGGAAGGGACAGCCCCTCCCCAGGAGGAGGCCGCAGCTCAGACCAGCTCCGCGGACAGAGAGCCCTTAGAAGCGGAGAGCAGCCAGGTGACCGTGGCAGTGCGTGTGCGGCCCTTCAGCAAGAGGTACGCCCGCCGTTCACACCTGCGACCGAGCCGTGGCAGAGACGCGCCTCGTTTCTCCCTGCCTTTGGGACGTGGGGCGTTCGTGCTGCTTCAGGCTCGTCGGTGACGTTTTTATCTGGGGAGAACTGTCAGGTTTAGTTGTAGTGCGTTGATTATTCTTGGCGATTGGCTAGAAATTTTTAAAGACTGAAATCACCGTCTTTTGCAAATGTGAATTTCTCTAGATACTAGAGCTTTAAAAAGTCTGAGGGACCTAAGTTTCTAACACGGTCTGCTTTCGAAGCTGCAGTCCTAGTCAGATGTCCTACCTTTCCCTTAAAAAGAGCCACACAGGCCACTTGTCCCCCAGTGGGGCCCTTCACCCCCTGCAGAGTAGCGGGCATCCCTGGCATCATCGAGGTGTCCCGGGTGCGATTTCTGCAGCACGACCGGCCAGGACAGCCACCGGTTCCAGGCGGAGCGAGGGAGATGGCCACGAGAAAATGCGCACGTGGCGTCTAATTTTAAGTATTTTAAGGGACGACTGCGAGAAACTTCACAGAGTCAGGAGTGTTTACCGCTGTCACATAAACAGGTTAGAAGAGGGTGAGGTGACCTCCGCAGTGCGGACGGGGCCTCTAGGTTGAACGTAAGGGTCAGCAGTTAAAGTTACAGCGTGGAACGGAGCCTGCCAGGGCGAAGGTGGGGTCAGCGACTCGGGGAGAGCCGGCGGGGACCGGGTGAGAGGCAGCGGAGAAAACAGGCTGGTGGGAACCAAAGCTGAGGCAGAGACTCGTTCCCGGAGGACTTTGTGGGGGACCGGACACCAGGCGCCTGGTCCCAGACTCAGCAGACACGCCATCAGCGGGGCAGGTGTGGAGGGACTTGTTGGATCACGAGGCAGGTGCTTCTCAGGGTAATTCCTGATCAAAAGCAGAGTTGGGGGCAAAAGGGGGTATTCTGGGGCCAGACGAGGGCTGGTAAGGTTTTTCTGCAGCTCTAGAGAGTAAGAGCCCCAGCTACGCCTGAGCTGGAGGGAGGTGATTGGAGGGCGGGGCTGCAGGTCGCAGGCAATGAGGAGACCAGCGACCTGCACTTACATTCGTGTATCGTGCCGGCTTTGTGTAGACTCGTACCTTCCAAATCTCTTTGCGAGACGTTAAAAGTAAGCTTCCAGGTCTGACCCGAAGAACACGGGTGGGTCACAGCAGGCGGGGTAGGAAAAGGGAGGACTCAAGGGAAAAAGGGACGAGACGGGAGGTCCCGAAAAACGGGTCGATTTTCCAGGAAATCTGGACCTCCGTTTCCCGGGGCGCTGGCACCGGAGCTGCAGGAGCGTTTGGCAAGGCCACTGTGGTTTCATTTGCTGGTCTGCGTCCACGCGAAACTGCCCGGGGACGTTATGCATGACGAGCTCTGAGGTCCTCATGTTTTCAAAATGACGCAGGGACCCGATCTTTTTCCTTGTGCCTCTTTTTAAAGAGAGACGGTGGAGAACGCAGCCCAGGTGGTCTTCATGGACGGGGGCGCGATAGCAGTGAGGCACCCCGACACGAAGCACGTGTATAGTTTTACCTACGACCTTGCGCTCTGGTCCTTTGACGCCGGTCACCCTGGCTACGCCAGCCAGGCCGCGGTCTACGAGGCCCTGGCGGCCCCTCTCCTGGCGCGAGCCTTCCAAGGCTACAACACCTGTCTGTTCGCCTACGGCCAGACCGGCTCCGGGAAATCATACACGTGAGTTGACCTGCAAATGCAGGTCTCCGGGAGACGCGGTGCGGTCCCGTGGGAGGGATGTAGCTTTGGGGGCATGCGGATCTGGGCTCAGACCTCATCCGCCCGATGCCTAGTTCTATAGGCATGGTGCCGCTGCTCAGCCTCTGGCCTGCAGCTGGTGCTCGAGATCCTGTGCACCTTGCAAGAGTCACCCGCCCCACTTCCCTGTGACTGAGATTTCTCGTGTAAACCGAAGCCCAGAGAGGTTTGTCAGTATTGTCGCGAGAATTAAAGGAAGTCATCTGACAAAAGGCGTGGGACCGATGCCTGCCCCGGCAGGGAGTACTTGGCATTTCAGGAGTAGCTACACTTCCTGAGTTTTCACCTGATCCAGACACCGTGCTAAAGGCTCTGCTTGTACCTTCTCTTGACAACCCTCGGAATTAGGTAGCCCTCGTTTATTCCCACTTTACGGAAGAGGAAACTGAGGTTTAGGCTGGTAGGTGTCTCGTCCAAGGTCACAGAGCTAAGCAGAGGTGGCATCAAGATTGAAATCAGCCCGAGGTGGCTGCAGAGCCGGGTTCTCAGGCTTTGACGACGAGGCTCATTCAGCTTGCTCCCCACTCCCTCCCCAACCCATGTCCCCAAAAAGAATTTTTTAAAACCCTAATTAGTTTCATTTCCCCCGTTCATAATTATTTTCCAGGATGATGGGATATGGTGAAGAACCAGGAATAATTCCAAGGTTTTGTGAAGATCTCTTTGCACGAGTAGCCAAGAAGCATACCCAGGAGGTAGGTGCTCATGCTGTCTGGAGCCTTCACGCTGGACTAGGAGATGGCCCAGCAGGTTAGAATCGGTCATGGCTGCAGAGGAAAAACTCATGGGGCTGTGGTTCCAAATTCTAGATCCTGCTCCTCGGGTGGCAGGGTGGAGAGGGGGTGGGGTGTTTCATTGCAGAAGGCTTCCTCCTGGGAGACGTGCGGGTGGGGAGGGGTGGGGTGGGGTGGGGAGGGCCTCTCTGCCTCCTTCCTCTGTGAGCGTGAACGCATCACAGTGAGCGTGTGATGCACTCCCGTGTGTGTGCCTGGTGGTGGTGATGGTGATGGTGGTGGTGGTGATGGTGGTGGTGGTGGTGATGGTGGTGGTGATGGTGATGGTGGTAGTGACGGTGATCTTGATGATGGTGATGGTGGTGATGATGGTGATGGTGATGGTGATGGTGGTGGTGATGGTGATCTTGATGATGGTGATGGTGGTGGTGGTGGTGATGGTGATGGTGACGGTGACGGTGATGATGGTGACGGTGACGGTGATGGTGGTGGTGGTGATGGTGATGGTGGTGATGGTAGTGGTGGTGATGGTGATCTTGATGATGGTGATGATGGTGACGGTGATCGTGGTAGTTCATGGTACCTTTCTCATAGGTTCGTTGTGAGGGTTCAGTGGGTTGGTCTGTGGAGAAGGTTTCGAATAGTGCCTGGCACATAGCCGGCCCAGCTAAGTGACCGTGATTATGTCAAGTGTGGAGTTACTCAGGATGGGAAAGGGCGATCGTCTGTGGGTGGCGTAGTGGAAGGCGACAGACACGGCCAGCAGATGGCAGGAGCCTCAGAGGAGAAGGAGGAGTGCGGCCTCTGCATGGGAGCCTGACTGCTGTCCCAGCTCGTCCCCCCTGCGCTTTCCTCTCTAAGCCCCCTGGGGCCCGCGTGACAGTGCACCGTTTCCCACATAATGGGCGTTAATGCGCGTTTGTTGAATTCTGAGCCCTGTTACCTGTAGCGTTTGCCAGTCACTGTACTGATGACGTATTGAGGACGTGGTGTTCCCACGTACCTGGTCTCTAACCGGAAGTGCCTCGTTCCTTGCGTGACAGCAGCCATTCTGCCTCGCGTCATTCATGACCGGACGGCACCTTCGGTGAGACTGAGAGTTCTCTGAGGATAAAGACCATGTCCGGTTCACCTCAGCTGCTCCCGTAGCACCTGGGAGACTGCTTTGTAGCCAGTGGGGTGCAGCAGATGTTTGCTGACTTGAACCTAAATCTCTTTGACGCCCCCTTGAAGCCTCCAGCTGGTGGTTTTGGATGTCGCTGACTCACTTAGGGTCAGTGGATGAAATTCTTTTCCCTAATATGGGAACCATGACCTAAATGTCAAAGAGGCTGTGTGGAAGCAGATTTTCCCTTTTTCGTCTTTATTCTCTGTCTTTCAGCGTCAGAAGGAGCAGAAGCTCAGCCCTGCTCAGTCCGAGGGCTGCTTTCCGCCCAGTCAGGAAGCATTACTGATTTTAGCTCTCAGCCTCCGGGTCAATGTCAACGCACAGGGTCCCGTCCACTCCATCTCTCGCCTCACGTCCTTCGGCCTCTCCGGCCACCCGACCCTCTCCCCTTTCTGATTAGTCAGTCCGTTTGTAGTAAGGAGTTAGGATCCCTCATGTGGTTCTTAATTTCCTATGGCTCCGTCTCATCTGCCAGAGGGTTTATTTCTCTGAGCTGGAACCTTGCAGGCAAGAACCTTGCCTTATCGTCTTTACGTCCGTCTAACGTAGTCCGAAGCCAGAGTAGGTGGGCACTTACCGGGTCGCCTTGAACCTTACCCAGAAGGTCGTAAGAAGAAATGCAAGGACTTTTGCATTTTTTTAATTGACATGAAATTCTCATAACATAACCATTTTTAAAGTGTAAAATTCAGTGGCATTTAGTAGATTCATGATGCTGTGCGACCCCCGGCCCCCTGCACCTCTGTCCGGTTCCAGAAGTTTTCGTCACCCTCGGAGGACCCTCCACGCATCAGCGGCGGCCGCCCATGGTCCTCCCCCGCTCCTGGCGACCGCGGTTCTGCTTCCCGTCTCTGCGTTTGCCCGTTCTGGGTGTTTGGCACGAAAGGCTGGTCGTGCAGTGTGTGACCTTCCGTGTTTGGCTTCTCCCACTGAGCCCGGTGTGTTGGAGGTTCATCGACCCTCTGGCGTGTGGCGTGTGGCGTGTGGCGCTCTCTTTTTGCGACTGGATGGCACCCCGTCGTGGGGGCGCCCCAGCTTCGTTTACCCAGTCGTCAGCGATGGACGTTTGGGTGACTTCCATCTAGGGCCGCTGCGACCATCGGCGCGTGCCTTTTATTTGAATGAGCGTTTATTTGAATTTGTTTTCAGTCCTTTCGGGCAGACGAGTCGTGCGGTAACCGTGTGTGGCCTTTGAGGGACGGCCGGCTGGTTTCCACAGTGGCCCTGTGGTATGTGGCAGGAGGTCCCAGCTCCCCCGCAGCCGTCACCTGCCGCCTCCCGTCTCTGCCCAGAGCCGTCCTGGCGGCAGTGGTCCTCACTGTGGTTCTGACACCTGGTGTCGAGCGCCTGCTTTTCCATGTGCTTGTTGGCAGTTTGTAGCTCATCTTTGCAGAAACGTCGGTTCAAGACCTTTGCCCGTTTTTTAATTGGGTGGTTTGTTTTTTGTTGTTGTTGTTGAGTTATGAGAGTTCTTTATATATTCTGGATTCCAGGCCCCTATCAGACACATGGTTTACAAAAACTGCAAGAACTTTGAAAATGAGTTACACGCTGTGTTTCTGTTCCTGCAGGTCAGCTGTCACCTGGAAATGAGCTTCTTCGAAGTATATAATGAGAAAATTCATGACCTTCTGGTTTGTAAAGGTGAAAATGGGCAGAGAAAGCAACCAGTAAGATTAAAACAATTTATTATTTGTTTTTAATTTCTGTTTTTTATAAATGCATATAACTATATTGTTATTTAGTAAATTAGCTGAATGTTATCATTAGTGGAACTAAAATTAGTTCTTAGATTTAACCTGTTTTTATTTTAAGCAAATATTTGTGTAAAAGTTAAAAGGTCGGGTGTGATTGGACCACTTAATCCAGACACCAAATACCTGAACGTCGGCGAAGCCAAAAAGTGGTAAAAGCTTCCAAAACAGTATTGTCATTGCAAAATATGTATTTCATCAGATTATTTAGCATGTCGATAACTTATAGGTGACATTTCCTCACCAATCATAAGTTTTTTTAAAAACTGCTATCAGAATTACAAGTTTTAACTTTGAAAAGGACCTCGGAGGGCAAGAAACTAGTCTTAGGGGGTCGCTGGACGTGCTCACGCAGCTCCCTCTGGGCCACCCCCAGACACCTGAACGCGACCTGTTCTGTGACTTTCACATGTTTTAAAATTCCTGGTCACAAAGTTTAAAATGTATAACGTCAAACTGAAAAAAGGCTTAGCCGTCCGAAACGTACTGACCGTAATTCCAGGAGACGGGTAGAGGCCTGGGAACGCCCGCAACCGCTGGCCCAGGGCCACGCGCCTGGCCGGGGCGGGAGGCAGCTCCGGGGCGCCGTGCGCGTCGTGGGGGCGAGGACGGCTGGCGTGTCACCGCCGCTGCTCGCTGCCCGACGGGTTTGCTTCCGGGAGAACCTTCACGTTCCTTTCCGGGCGAAGTTAGGGAGACCTCTTTACCTGATACCCCGTGGGAGAAACGTCATTTACGGTGATGTATGCACGGCGTCCGTCACCCCCGTAACGTGCCGCTGTCTGCTCCCCCAGCTGAGAGTGCGAGAGCACCCCGCGTCCGGACCGTACGTGGAGGCTCTGTCAGCGTGAGTGCTGGGCTCGGGGGCGCGGGGGCGCCGTGGGACTCGGTGGTTCCCCACAAGGGGTCTGGCTCTGACTCTGGGACCCTGGGGACCTGGGGAGTGACTCGCGTCCAGCCTCGGTCCCCCCCACCGAACCCTGGGGAGGCCGGCGCCTGGCCCCGAGAGCCACTCACCGGCTGGTTTGCTCCCTTTCACCCCGCGCTGTCCCCTGAGGTCGGGGCGAGCCTTCCCTCTCCAGCCGCTTGTCGCATCTGCCACTCAGGCTGGAGAGCGGACGGGGTTCAGTGTAAGACCGAAACACGCTGAGTCGTTTACTTTGTCCTTGGACGCTCCGAGAGCTTTTCCTAAAGGAAGGGGACAGTGGTTACAGGCGGGTCCCACCCCACTCAGTAACCCCGGGCCTGTGCTGACACCCGCACCGGACCTTCGCAGGGTGTGGGCTCACGTGTGACGTGACTGTTACTGTGTCAGGGCGCCAAGGCGCTCTATCGTATTGAGGAAAAACACACTTTGGGGTAAAATTAAAGCAGTATTTTATTTCCTACCCGTTAAGAATGGAGAAAATGAGAGATTCTGTGATAATCTAAATAATGTCTACAAATCACCCCCCGGGACCCTGGCGGGTAACCGTGCGAGTTAAGGGTTAGTGGTATTTTACGGGCACAAGAGTGTAATCATCAGTCAAACTGATTCTGTGTTTTTACTTTTGAAAACTAGGAATGTCGTCAGTTCCTACTCTGATATTCAGGTAAGGTCGATTGTATCTTTTCTTTCCATGAGAATCATAATCATGAACATTTATAAGACTGTCTCCTTAATTACTGTTTGTGTAAATAAAAGGTTGCTCTTATTAGGTTATTGTATTTTGTTTGTTAAAGTTTAATCAAAAGAATTACTCGTCTGAACTAAAAATAAAAGTCGACCATCACGTCAGCTTAGAGTTATAGAAATAGCCTTTAAAGATGGTATTTCCTACCAGCTGGGTGGTTGGATGATATAGTGGAAAAAAATATTTTCTTGGCTTACCCTTGTGTACTTTTGAACTTTTATTTATTATCTATTTACTTATTTTATTCTTTAGGTGAGGCAACCCTTGGTTGACCTCACAGATTGCAAGGAACTTGTCAGCTTACAATCCCTTATTTTTTTTATTTTTTTTATTTTTTACAGCTAGAGCACCTGGTCTTCCTAAGGGGTCTCCCATCCAAGTACTAATCAGGCCCGACCCTGCTTAGCTTCTGAGATCAGACAGGATCAGGCTTGTTCAGGGTAGCCTGACTGTAGACTACTTTTGGAATTTTAAAACGTTTGGATTTATAACTTATTCACACGCAAAGAAAGCTTAAATATGAAAACCTTATTGCAAATAAAGATAAAATAAAGGTATTTCCTGATTCAGATTTGAGTGACAGAGAAAACAGACAACGGGAATACCAGTTTTTAAATGCTAAAAACATTTACTATTTCATGTTATAAACTTATAAATGCGTCTGGGTCACCACATGCCCGTGCTTTGGTCCTGATTTGGTCTGGTGCGCTGCGGTCTGCGGAGCTGACCTCCCCTCCCTTGTCTGTTACAGAGCTGGCTGGAGCTGGGCAGTAAGCAGCGAGCCACCGCCGCCACCGGCGTGAACGACAAAAGCTCCCGATCGCACTCCGTGTTGACGCTGGTGCTGACGCAGACCAAGGTGCTTATTTTCTTAAATATGATGGTCGATATGTTCAAGTTTCATGTGTTCCTTGTTTTTTCCTTTAAATCGAAGGTAAAAGTACATTCATGTAAATAACATTGGATTTTAGGGAACATGCACGATAAGTGTGGATCACTTCTGGTATATGTGGCAGTATGCTTTTCTCACTTTTTAAAAAGTCAGTAATACATGATTATTTATCATAATATCATTGATATTAATATAATTGTCATCAATAATACACGGTCATTATACAGTATTTGGAAAATCACGTCGGAAAGTAAAAGATTTTTAGAAATCCTGCCATAGGTTTCACTACTCAGAAGCTCTCAGCACTTTGGTGTATAATCTTTCTTTTACAGTCACACTTAAACAAATTTACAAAATCTTCGACAATTTCATGCTATTAAAATTCTTTACAAAATATTATTTTTCATAGCTGCGTAATACTCCATTAACTATACAATTCCTCGAGTTCTTTTCTACTGTTGGACATTTATGTTGCTTTTAAATACTTTGCTACTTTAGTGCTAGGATAAACACTATTTCGATACATTAAGCTTTTTACCTATTTATGGTTGTTTTTGTAACATAATTGCGTAGTCGTCGGTATTTGTCCCTTTAAAGTCATTTGTTCTGTTTTGCGCAATCCAAGCACTGCTCAGTGTATCCTCCATCATTTGTGTAATAAATTGTCACAGGTTGAGGAGGGGGTAGTTTCAGAAATAAGCGAGTTGCTTGTCACTTTCCCTTCTGAAGACTCCTATGGATGGCAAGTCGTAAAGAATGTATGGTGTGTGTTTTAACACCGTTTTGCTGCAGACGGAATTCGTGGCCGGGGAAGAACACGATCACAGGGTGACCAGCCGCACGAACCTTGTAGACCTGGCGGGCAGTGAGCGCTGCGGCTCTGCACAGACCAGCGGGGAGCAGCTGAAGGTGAGGGCGCCGCTCGCTCCCGGTGGAGCTTTCCAGGCCGTCGGTGGTGGGGGCTCACGAACGAGACACACGTAACCAGGAAAAAGTCCATCTTCGCCTGCGGCGTATAGACCGCACTGCTGTGATTTCGGGAGAGATCCGTGCTTTTTTGGTTATGATGACTTTTCAAAGAACGTGAGTGAATTTTGCATCCTAAGGACGCAGGTGGTTTATGGAAGAAGGTATTTACGTAGTCATCACGTGAGGGAAGGAGTATGCTCTGGGAAGTTCATTGTGAGCAGTCGTTTGACATCGGTGCATGTTTCTGTCCTGTGCGCAGGAGGGCGTGAGCATCAACAAGTCCCTGCTGACCTTGGGCAAAGTCATATCTGCGCTGTCCGAGCACGTGGACCGAAAGAGGGTTTTTATTCCTTACCGCGAATCGGTTCTTACCTGGTAAGTACCTTCTGAAGTTTAAAGAATTGTGTGAAATGTAGTGGATGCTGTGGGGACTTTGACTTTGGGACAGAGGAGACGTGGGTAGCAGTTCGCATCCCAGAGCCGGCTGCCTGGGTTTGGAGCTCTGCGTCCGTGAGCTCTGAGTTTGGGCATATCATTGGCCCTTTAGCCTGTTTTCGCATCTGTAAAATGTCCCTGTCTTTTAGGATCGTAGAAAGGAGTAAGTGATGAATACAACACTCAACACACAGTAGGTGCTATATCAGTGTAAGCACCTACTGTGCTTCACATCGTTAGTGCCTGATGTTTGAGCACATACGGCGTCACCAAACATGACTGTACGGTGAAGCGGAATAGTTTTGTGTGCGTAGCACATGCTGGCATGTCACTGTTCAATGTGTTTTTATCAGTGCACGTGTATTTCATTTCGGATATATTACAGTTAAATTACCTCTGTATAGACTTAATATCCCGTTCTGATGGGCATCATTATATGATTCTGATAAGGACCACCCCTGTACTTGACAGCCGTGTGTCTTCATAATTGATTTATTATAATGTAATTGCCACCTTAAAACCTGGAAGGGAAAATCTGACTTTTTTTAATGCCTTTCGAAAGTTAAGAACAGTAAAATTTATTCTTCATTAATCAAGATAGTCTTTTTAGTCTCATACTTTTTCCCCTCTTAAAATAAGGCTTTTGCAATTAGTAGAAAACAGAATTTACAATCGCATGCCCATCCACCGTTCCCAGCATTTGTGACACCTGCTCCAGGAGGTGGGGCTAGCGTGGGAAGTGCAGGGTGACCCAGACACCGGGCTCTCTCCTAAGGAGCCCCCAGCCCAGTGGGGGAGAGGGCGATGGTTAACCAGATTTAAAATCCGTGTTTCATGAAGCAACGTAAAGATTACAGGAGAAAATAAAGTGTTCGTGAGATCTAAAAATAGCCGAAAGCAGCAAACAGCTGTGTTGGGGCCAGGGGAGCAGTGCCCGGAGCCGCCGCGGCCGGGGCGCGGTGGGCGTGGGGTGCAGTCACCGCTCTCCTCCAAGGCTGCTGAAGGAGAGCCTGGGCGGGAACTCCAGGACCGCCATGGTCGCCACCATCAGCCCAGCCGCGGGCAGCGTGGAGGAGACGCTGAGCACGCTCCGGTACGCCCAGCAGGCGCGGGCCATCGTCAACGTGGCCCGGGTCAACGAGGACGGCAGCGCCGCGCTCGTCAGAGGTGGGTGTCCCTCAGCTCCTAGGCCCCTCCTGCCACGGGTCCGACTCGCAGGCTGGTTTTGGTCACGACAACGTGCAGCTTAAGAACATCAGAGGTTTTTTCCAAGCCAGTTTGTGATGGATTCTCGTCGTCATTCTGCATGGATGGGGGGACGGCAGGAAAGGGAGCGAGCAGTCAGGGGGAAACAACCAGAAGGGGCGCAGCAAACGGAGGACGGGCGAAGGGGGAGGTGGCCCCCGAGCCGTCGGCGTGCCCCGCATGGCACGGAGGGTGGCGCCTCGTTTCCCTCTGGGGCCCTTCCTCCATGGCTGCCGGTTGAGCCACCAGCTCTGTGCGGTGGCCCCTGCCTTTTCTGTGGCCGGGGTGGACAGACACGGCAGGCCCGAGGGCCAGGGGAGAACGGGGGTACCGCGCCACGCCCCACGTTCCCCAGGGCCCCGCTTTTCCAAGCAGGGCTGTTCCCGGTAGAAACGAGTTCTGAACTCCGCTGGAAAACCCTCTGCCCTTTACCCAGCGCGTCTCTGTGAGTCAGGTTTGCCTGGGACAGTCCCAGCGTAACTAACAGTGGCCCCCTTTCTTCTCTGGATGACGCGTGGCCATCCCAAGGGGGGCAGCGTGTCTTCAGGTCAAGGCTAGGTAGAGGTTCACAGGTAACGGAAGCGCAGTGACATCATTCTGCGAACAGTCTAGATCATTCAGTAACTTTGAAAACTTCAGGTGGGAGGTTGCAGGGTTCTCACTGTGGGAACGGTTCTGTATCACACGCTGTCACCCATCTCCCTACACGTTCCTAGAGTTGAAGGCTGAAATCGAAAAGCTAAAGGCTGCTCAAAGAAGCCGTCAGAACATTGACCCCGAGCGATACAGGCTCTGTCAGCAGGAAATAACGTCCTTAAGAATGAAATTGCACCAACGGGAGAGAGACATGGCGGAGATGCAAAGGTGGGGTGTCCGCGGCCACCGTGAACGTTGCCTGGCACCCCGGGACTGGCGGGCGGCGGGGCCTCGGAGGACTCTGCCTCTGCCCTCCCGCCCCCACGTGAATAGCGCAGCCCACGCCGACTGCCGTATGCAGCCCCAAGTGGTTTCATAATCCACTGACTGTCTCTTGATTCTCAGTGTCCTACGTCTCGATGTTTTTAATGCTCTTGTTTTGTTTGTCTTTGGGAAGAGTGTGGAAAGAAAAATTCGAACAAGCAGAAAGAAGAAAACTTCAGGAAATCAAGGAGTTACAGGTACCCTCTCCCTGTTCTTGAGCGACTTAGACGCTAAAGACAGACGCCAGTAAACATGGAGCTTTGACCCCTCGGCCCGGGTCGCGTGCGCGCAGCGAGGCCGGGGGGCGCATGCGGCGTTAAGGTGGGCGCCCGGGGGCCGGCCGCACAGCCAGCGCTCCCGCCCCAGTCTGGGGCTTGGCGGGACCAAGGTGAGTGGACGTCGTCCCGTTTTTGCTTCTGCAAAGAGAGAGAGACTGGCCCTTGTTACAGGAACCGACGCCCCTTCCCGGAGCGGGCAGGGCGGGTCAAGGGCAGAGGTTCTTGGTGACGACAGGCACGACTTGCTGGCTGCGGGTCGGTGCTCGCCCGGCTGAGGGCGGGGGACGGTGAAGGAGGGAGACGCGGCTGAGAAGTCTGTCCCGGGGCGGCCGCTAGGGAGAGTCCGAGGCCCTTCCAGTCACTGAGACGTCACAGCGGTTCCGGGGACTGACACGGACCTTTCGTGTTGAGTAAACTTGACAGTTTCATGCTCACGGTTACAGTTGATTTTTTTCTAACTTCTAGAAAGCAGGAATTACATTTCAAGTGGACAACCGTTTGCCAAACCTGGTCAACCTCACCGAAGACCCTCAGCTGTCGGAGATGCTGCTGTATGTGATCAAAGAGGGGACCAGCACCGTGGGGAAGTGTCACCCAGGCTCCAGCCATGACATCCAGTTGTCCGGGGTGCTGGTTGCTGAGGATCACTGGTATGTACGTCTTCCAAAAAGGGGGCAGCTGTCCACTCCTCAGTGGGCTCCCTAACCCTGACGGCGGTGGCTTCTGTCACATGAGGCACTCGTTTACACCGATGCTTTGGTGTAACTCTTCGGGTGCATTCTGAGTGTTCTGCAAGGACCGTTGGGAGTGCCCGCAAAGACACCGTCCCTTCGTGGCGTGTGCGTGATCTGCGCCGAGGGCCAGGCCGCTCGGGACGGAGTTCTAGCGTCTGCGGGCCAGGAGTCGCGGTTGGATGGCCGAGTTTGTTTCCGCGTCACGTGGCTTTTGTTCCTGTGAAGGGGACGGTCATGCAGCGTCGCTGGGGCAGTGCCGCTAGTGTGGAAGCCGCCTCCGCGCCGCCCTGCGCTTTCGGATTCGCCCGTCCCCGCGTCCTTCCATTTCGTGCTGTGGACTCGTCCGTGCTGCGATCGCCGCCTCCTGTGTGGCCGCAGCCTCCCTCCCCCTTGTCGGCAGACACCAGGCTGTCTGCGACTTTTGCCCACGGCATTGCTGCGAGCGTCTGCGTACGCGTCTCCCGGTACAAATGGAGTTTCCCAGGTGACACTGAGCCATGAGCCCGACGCCAGCTGGCGGAGCTCGGACCGGCAGACCGGCCCCTCCAGCCGTGAGCAGCTCTGTTCGTCCCCGGGCTGCGTTGATGTCACGGTTTTCTGATTACGCTGTAATAATAATCTTTAGCCTTTGGGAAGCACTTTTAAATCGTCTGGAGTGGGGACGCCAGGTCGTAGGACACACACACGCCCAGCCGTGCCAGGTCATCCCACATCGGTCCCCAGGACGATGAGAGCGTCTGCCCGCGGGCACCGAGGGCCCTGGTACTGCGCATCCCGGCCAACTCTCGGCGCTGACAGACGGTCATTTACGGGCCGTGGCACCTCGTCGTGGGTCCGTTTCGCAGTCTCAACTAGTGACCTTTTCTTACGTTCTTTGGCCACTTCTGTTTCTATGACTGGCCCGTCCGTGGCTTTCGTCCATTTTCAGTTGGACTGTGTTTTCCTTAGTGATGTACAGTTCTTTAAGTGGCCTTATTGCCTCCGTGAGCTTCAGGTGCTGCAGATGCGTTTTTCCCAGCGTGGTCCATGTTTTCTCTCCGGTGGCACCGTTAGGCGGGTCGAGGGCCTTCGTTTCATCGTGCTCAGCGTTTCCCTTTGTGCTTGTCGTCTCGTGTGTCTCGTTTGAGACGTCCTTTCTACAGTGAGGTTATGGAGGTGGTCTCCCAAATTTCCTTCGCGATGTTTTGCTCATGTTTAAGTCCTAAGGTAGTCTGGAATCCTGTTTTTGTTTGGATGTCCACGTTAGGCGGGTCTTGCGGACTCAGTGCTTGGAAATGAAAGAAGGAGGGGTTCCCCTCCAGCTGGAGCTCCCTGGACCCCAGCATTTACGTCGGGCCTCGGCAGATGATGGAGATGAGGGAGCGGCCTCCTGTGTGGGAGGGGAGCCGCCGTCCAGGCAAATTCAGGGGGCTCTTTCAGGGACCCAGTGGCAGACAAGGGAGGCTGGTGGTCCAGCCAGGGGGTGGGGCTCCCGAGTGCTGGGCCGAGGGGTTTGGTGAGGGGCAGAGAGCACTGGAGGACGGAGGGGACCCCGGCAGGTAGATGTGGTTTACCTTCAGCTGGCGGGCACACCGGGTTGGCGGCACCACATTGCGGGGTGAGTCACATTGTCAGTGAGTCACTCTTGCCAGATGCTGCGGTGGACTGCGCTCTGCGATGCCCTCGGGCCCGGCCAGCAGCCAGAGGCGCCTGCTCAGGACGCGGCCTCGCTGCAGCCCCCTCTCCCTTCCTGTCTGGCTCACCTAAAGCTGAGCTGGACTTTGGGGTCTCCTTCGTGCTCTGCATAAAAAGACTCAGCGGGACGTAGAGCATCAGTAGCGCATACTCTAGTGTCACCGACAGCCGGGGCGGTCCAGTGACATGCTTTATCTCTGTGCTCTCCTCTGTCGCCCCCTTTTGTCACAAGAGGAAAATGTTCATCCTGTTATTTAAGCTCAGATAAAAACAGAAAGTCAGAAAAGTGAAAAATAAGAACACTTAAAAACTGTTCCGTTTAGACATACGCCAATGTCGAGACTTTGATTGTTCCCCTTGCATTTTTTCCCGTGTATTTGGGCGGGGAGGGTGGGTAGAGGGGTTGGTGTTTTTTTTAAAGGTGGGCATCATCAAAACACAGTCAACGAAAATTCTTCCTACCCCTGGCGATCCAGCTGCTAGAGAGCCCAGGCTTTTTCACCCAAACTTCACAGTGAGTTGGAGGACAGTGAGCGAATCCTGAGTCATTGTCACCAGCTGGCGTGAACCTCAACACCAAAGGAATGGCCCTCGTGGGCGCGTCCCGCGTCGCCGTCCGTCCCGTCGTCGTGACGGTGTGTTTCTGTCCTCCAGCACCATCAGGAATTTCGACGGCACCGTGAGCGTCGTCCCAGTCGGGGACGCAAAGACGTACGTGAATGGGCGACACATTTCGGAGCCGACGGTGCTGCATCACGTAAGTCGGCCGATGCCAAACGTAAGACGTCGTTTGCTCCGGGCAGGATTTTCAGTTCATTTGAGTCCCAGTGTGGAACTTCCCTTTCTCGATCGCTTGTCAACTGCGTTCCTCTGTGCAAAGTCACAAGCTCTGTCACTGCGAGGCGGGCCCCGATGAGCCGAGCCAGCCGCGTCGCTGTGTCCGGCGAAGGGCCAGGGAGCAGCCAGGCCGGTCGTCCTGGCCCCGCTGTCCGCTGTGCGACCTCTGAAGTCGTCCGGGTGACCGTGATCACTTCTGCTAGGACCCCTGCGAGAGCGTTTTCAGGAATGACATGGGGAGAGCAGGCCCAAGGCAGTGCGCCGCAGGCAGGGGCAGGCACGCGGTCACTTCACGCGTGCCCTGTCCGCCAGGGGCAGGCGGGTCACGGGAGAGGGCGGTTCCGCTCCCAGCACCAGCTCTGCGGGTGGGCAGCGGCCCACACGCTCACTGTGGCTGTTCTTAAGCCTGTGCGCTTTGCGTCCCTGGTTCCTGGAACCGGGACAGAACGTGTGTCACCGGGTCGCTGTGACACGTGACGAGGTGACATCTCTGTAGCTCTTGGCACGGAGGACACTCATGAGCGTTGGTCGCGGGGCTTCGGCGCCCGTCATCCGCGCTGGGCTGCGCTGGGTGTCTGAGCATGGCGGCTGCCCCCGCGTGGTGTCCGCCTCGGCTCACGTCCCGCGTGACGTTTCCGTGTGCTGCAGGGCGACCGTCTGGTCCTTGGTGGCGAGCACTATTTTAGGTTCAACCACCCAGCGGAGGTGCAGAGTGGGAAGAGACCGGCCGGCGAGGGCCCAAAGGACTTTGAGTTTGCGAAGAACGAGCTGCTGGTGGCTCAGCGGTCACAGTGAGTATCGTGGGGCGAGGGTGGCCATGTGGGGGGCAGTGGTGCCCGGCCCCAGCAGTTACCCCTTCGGGCACTGCCTTCTAGTCTTTTCCCTGGGTGCAGTCACTCGGTCCCCAAGTGCCCACTGGGCAGGTGCTGTGCCTGCGCCGTGCTGGGTGCCGTGCCCTGCACGGAGGACCTCGTCCCCGCATGGGCGACAGGCAGACAGCGTGTGGGGTGGCTCCTGGCCGAGGGGGTCAGCGGAGGTTCTGGAGGGTGGGGACACAGCCCTGGGGAGGCTGGATGGCCCCACTCCGTCGGCCCCGCGCTAGCTGCCCGTAGCCCCTGGTGCTTTCAGCGTCCCTCTCTGTTCCCTAATCTGTGACCCACACGTGACCTGTCGTTTTTGCTCCAGCTGTTGCTGGTGCACCATAAAATACCCTTATTGACGTTCACTGTTTACTGCGGAGCTCGCCACAACGTCGTATTTCTATGTAACTAATTTTCCTAAGTGTTAGAAAATCACATTTTCCTAAATACCAGGCAAATTTCCATCCTTTTACATTTCCTCGTGTAAATCGTTCTAAAGCCAGCGAAAACTTGAGGACGTTATGGAGGGGACATCAGAGATGGGGTCTGAGACTCAGAGTTCCCCGCGGCGCCGGGCGGTGAGGGGTGAGGGGTTCCCGGGGCCCAGCCCGCTCTGCTCCGCAGGCTGGAAGCAGAGGTGCGGGAGGCACAGCTGAGAGCCAGGGAGGAGACGCTGCGAGGCATCCGGGTCGCGGAAGAGATGGCCCGGCGGGAGCTGTCCTCGCAGAAGGCCGCCTACGAGAGCCGGATCGGGGCGCTGGAGGCCGAGCTGGTGAGAGCGCCGAGTCCCCGCCGGGAGTAGGGGCGCCGGCCTCGGCCACGTCCCCGCAACGGACGCGTCACGTGGCCCCCGCCGCGTCTCCCTGAGGGACGCGTCACGTGGCCTCCACGGCTCCCTGACAAACACGTTGGCGGCAGAGCAGCGGGAGGGCAGAGCCGAGGAGCCACCTGTAGCCCCCTCGTGTCCCGGCCTCGTTCGTCCCCTCCTCCCTGCTCTTGGAACTCTCCTCTGTGCCCCCGGCCAGCCCGAGCCGGCCGTCACAGATGCACGTTTGGAAGCGCCGCATGGTGACTTTCAAGGGGGCCGTGGTGGCACGGCGGGGCCCCCCAGCGCCGAGCCCCAGCCGTCTCCATGGCCGCCTGCACCCCCAGAGCTCTGGCCGGGGCGGTTTGTGCATCAGGCGGCAGCGCGAAGCTGGCAGAGCAGCCGCAGGGCGACTTCCGTGGCCTTGGCTGAGGGAGGGGACCTTTTGTGCCTTGTGCATTTTCAAAAAATGCTTTGTTTGTCCTAGTTTGTTTTTGTTGTTCTTTAAAGAAAGAAGAGTCTCAGAGGAAGAAACTGCAGGAAATAAGTAACCAAAAGGCCAACGACAGGATCGAGGAACTGGAAGAGGCAAAGCGGCAGCTGGAGCAGGAGGTGCGGGTCGGCAGGACGCGGCTGCACGTGGAGGCTCTGGCCGCGAGACAGGTGACTTTGCTCTGCAGCCCGTCGTGCCGCGTGCAGGAAGGGCCGGGTTCGTTCTGCTCCTGAGGACTCGCGGTGGGGCCGACTCCGGGTCCGGCTCATGGGGGCCCGGCGTGGAGGGCAGACGGTGCCGGGGCTCAAGGCCGCTGCCCGATGGCGCCTGGAGCTGTCTGCCGTGGGGGCAGGGCCCCCTGAGTCGTGAGCTGAGTCTCTGGCTGGCTGTGTTGTCACCTTTCGGGGCCACCCACCAGCCAGGTCCACAGGACTGGAGTTGAACCAGGGTGCCCGTGTGTTGACACCGCCCGTCACCTCTCAGCCAGCCTCGTGGCCCCTGTCGCTCTTTATCTTGGCGGTTCTCACAGCGGGGTCCCTGGACGGCCAGACAGCCTTCCTGTTGGATGCCGAACCCCAGATGTGCTCTGCAGGGGTCCTGGGGGGCCCCCGGTTAGGGAGCCGCCGACGCCATCTGCTTCAGCCCCTCGGTCTCTAGCCCAGAGCATATTCCAAACGTTGATTTTATTTCTCTTCTCCAAGTCCGTGGCGGGGGTGGGGTGGAAGGAAACACCCCTGGTGACCGCGAAGTTCGGACACTGCTGTGGTGGCCGTACGTTGCTGGTCAACTCCAGGACAGAGGGCCAGTCAGCCACCTCAGAGGCTTTTAGGAGGAAAAATAGAATCATTTGAATCTTAAAACAATTGTTATTTGTGGGCTGTCATCAGGTTTCTTTGTGTCAAATGAGGTTTTACTTCCTATCGACGGAAAGAAAAAGATTTTGTAGGGGGGAAATTATTGTATAAAGATAGTTTACGAATCCCTTTTGAAAGCCTCTCATGCTCAGTAAACTGCGTGCTGTGAACGAGGCTGGATCCCGTGCTGGCCGGTCGCCCGGGCTTTGCACTCTGTCTTGGCTCTCTGACGCCCAGGCCCTGCGACCGCCCCGCAGGTTCTGGAGGACCACAGCATCCGCCACGCGAGGATTCTGGAGGCCCTGGAAGCTGAGAAGCGGAAGATCGCTGCAGAAGTGCGGTCCCTGCAGCAGAGTCGGGGCGGCCGCGACAGAGCCTTTGCCGGTGAGCGTGGCGGGGCCGGCGGGGCGTCTCCTGCGGCCGAGCGTTGTCTCCCGTAATCCCGAAAGGGCACAGTCGGTTGTCTTTGCATATTAGATGTTTTAGTCCAGATGTCAGCTCTTCTGGATCTAGATTTATTTGTACGGGTGACGGTTTTTAGAGTATTCAGTTTTCAAAATATTTACCTATTTAGAGCATTTGGTGTTATGTTAACGGATAACACGCTTTAAGAAATACGTCTTCTAATCCTTCGTTCTCGTCTTACGTCTAGACCGTAGTCAGTCATCGAGTACTTCATTATCTTTTTCGCTTAGACATTATTTTTTGGGAGCATTCTGAGATTTCTGTGTGGAACACAGCGTGTTTTTACTGTGAACTTTTTTTTTCATTACGGAAAAAAATCTATAAAACTATAAAAATGGAGCAATCCCCGCAGTGAACCCTCACGCCCCCGCCTGTCCCCAGCACCAGCACCTGGGCAGGCTCGTCCCAGCCGTCCTCGGCCCGAGCGCTGTGGACTGGCCTGTGGCAAGTCCCAGACGTCGTGTCGTTCGATCTGTAAATGCCACATTGCGTCTCTCTGTTCTCGTTAAGCATACTGTGTAGAATTACACTCCTAAAATACACACCACAACTTCTTGTCCTCATTGAAAAGCCAGGCCATATTCAGGTTTCCCGGATTATTTCATGAACACGTTTTGGTATTTGGTTTGTTTGAGTCGGGATGAAAACATGGCCCACGCGCTGAGTGGTAGATGGACCTTCAAATCTCTTTTCACCTGCAGAGGTGAAGAACTGAGAAAGACCTCATTTTATGTGCAGAATGTTTTGTTTCACCAAACTTGAAGTTACTCAGATACCGCCCTTACTTTCTGTAACATGTAGTTAAACCCGTTTGTTTAGAATTGGTGATTTCTTTCAGGCATTGTTCTGACCCTGGTGCACGTTAGCGCTCATATGTGTGTTTCGAACCTTCTCTGTGTTTTCGATTAGTCCAGACAAACTGGAGCTCCATGAAACTGTCAATGATGATTCAGGAAGCCAACGCCATCAGCAGCAAATTCAAAAGACATTATGTTTTCGGCAGGTGAGTGATCGATTATCCCACTTGGAAGAGAATTCTGTTTTAAAATAGTTGCCTTTTATATTGTTTATTATTATCAGTCATTTTGACTTGTTTTAGTTTCTCTAAAGACACGGCATTGTGCTGTCCAGGGACGGGCGGGTGTCAGGATCCCCGGTGCCGAGCTCGGACGCCCCTCCCAGGCCCAGCAGAAGGGCTTCCAGCCGCTGACACCACTGCATTTTATAAACAGCATAATCGTAGAGGCCTTAGGGTTCACCCATTTTCCTTTGATTTTGAAAATTTATCAGCATTTCACATTTCAGAGGGGATGTACCTTAGCACTTTTCGGTTTATAGACTTCTGCATGAGAAGTTGTTTTCACGTGCGCACACCAGACGGGACTGTGCCTGTAACGAGGCGCCGTCGGTGGCCCGAGCTCTGAGCTCCTCGGGGTGGCTCTGACTCGACGCTCAGCACCCGGGACCGTTTCCATGAGCGTCTCTCTGCTCTCTCTGCAGACATGCCACGCCGGGGGACGGGTGTGGCTCCGGCACCCGCGTCCGTGTGCAGGACCTCCGACTGGGCGTCTGCACCTCCTGGAGCCTGGAGAAGTTCGAGTCTAAGCTCGCGGCCATGAAGGAGCTCTATGAGGTCGGCATGACGGTGAGCCCGGGCCACGCTCTTGGAATAAGCACGTGAAAGTGGCGTGTTCTCAGTAAAGCAAATTTAGCAAATGAAAGGCCATCCCCGTGTCCCAAAGCAACCAGCAGTAACAGTTTGGGGTTTTTACGTTACCTTTGCCTGCTCGTAGGGTTTGCTGGATTCTTTTTCTATAGTTATAACTGTGTTCATAACAGAAGCCCCCAAACACCGACAGTGTTTATCTCTAAACGATGGGCTTGTGAGCGGTTAGGTTTTTTCCCTTTGTGTTTATAGGTCTTAGTAATTCCCAGGTTCTCCCCCGTGAACGTGAGCTGCTTATGCAACGAGAACAGCAAAGCATGTCGCGGCCCCTCCATCGACGCCGACGTTAGGTCCGGCAGCGAGGGGCCCTCGTGTCGCCTTACGTGCCGTATCGTCATGGCAATGTTCCCTACTTACTTTTCCATCTCGCTGTACTGTTTCTGGATTAACGTCCACGTAGGATTTTGCTAGCACTCTCATCGTTACTGCTTTCACTACTGGAATGACGCCGTGGGTGTCGCCACGATCGGCTCATCCGACCAGGGCGCGAGGAGCCCTAGCATCGGGGTCTCTGTTTCTCTCCCGCGGGTTTCGCCTGCGTCGCTTTCGCTGTCCCTCACATCCCGCGTTCTCGTTCCTGGATCATTTAATGACGTCTCTTGCCTTTACTCGTGCATCTCTTTTAATTCAGTTCCTAGCATCGTGCGACTGATTTCTCGTTGGATCAGGAACGTGATTCTTTTTAGACTTTTTCTCAGACAACGTAATTTTGCTGATTTTATATTTTAAGTGTAACGAAGTATTTAAACTGGTTTTTCTTCAGCTGCTAAATACTTAAGAAGTCAAAATTACGAGAAACTGTTTGGTTTGTTTCCTTAGAGTAACAGCGGCGCCCGGAGCGAGGACATCTTCTGTGACCCCGACGACGAGTGGGAGCCCGACATCACAGACACGCCCCTCGCCTCGCTTTCCAGACGGAGGTAGCGACGTTGTCCTCGTTGGTTTCCTCGTTCGTACGGGGCGAACACGTATCGTTTCCTTATTTGAAAGAACTGTCTGTCATCGTGATGGACAGGTCTGTGAGGGGAACCCAGTAACGGAAACGAAATGGCATGTTGCCCATCGGATCACAGCACTGGGCATGAAGTCACGTGTCAGTCGAAAGAGGAACGAAAATGTTCAGTATTTTGCCATATGAGTCCGAAGAGCAACTGAGCATAGCATAAATTTAATTTCCTATACAGATGAAGAGTAGTTATGACTTTAAAATTACCCTTTCTCAAGAACCCGGAGTATTCCGTGAGAGCTGATTGTAAGTTGTGGAATTTTAAATGCAGTGCAGTGAGGATGAGCACCACGGAAGACGAAGTCTCGGTGACAGAGACTGTCTGTCTGTTAACGAGAAACAAGGCTTCCACCCTCCAGCCGGCCCCTGCGCCCCCCGGCCTCGTCCCCGACCCCCGTCACGTCCTGCACCGCAGCCCTTCCCACATCCCGGCGCCCTGTCTGGAATGCCCGCCCCTGCGCCTCACACCCGCCTCCCTGTCCCATTGGCCCCCCTGGTCCCTCAGCGCCACTGCTCCCAGAGGCCCCCTGGTCCTCAATCCTGGGGCCAGCTCGGGTTCTCCCCAAGTCTGCCCCTGCCCCCTGCCCTCATTCTTCTCCTGTGACTTAAACTCAGCCAGAAACCATGCTCGCCGTGTCCACTGCAGTGTCCAGGGCCTGTAAGGGACAGACTCTAGATGCCGATTCTGTTTAACAGCTAGATGCTCAGAGCAGGGCTGTGAATAGTCAGATTCTCGCTCAGAGCTAAATGAATTTGCTCCTTGATGAACATTTCTGTGGAAAACACCATGCATGTCCGTTTTCTTTAGAGCACGTAAAAGTGAACATCGCTGGTGACGTGCTCCAGGCAGCGTGAAACCCCTGGTCTTACGGTTTCTCCCTTTCAGGAGCAGGAGCTTGGCGAAGAATAGGAGGATTTCTGGCTGTTTGCGTGACGTCCAGGCTCACCCGATTCAGAACTCGCATTCGTCATGTTCCTGGGGTAGGTTTGTCACCGAGTGTCCTTGCGGACGTAAGTCCTGGCTCTGCCACCCCTGCCCCGTGTCAGGCCCTTGTGCAGATCAGCTCCTGGAAGCTTCCGTTTCCTGGCTGGCCCGCTCCTCAGCTAAAGCTCCAGGGCGGCAGGTTCAGGCGTGGAAGGCGTGTGCGTGCACAGACACGCACGAGCATGCCATTGTCTTACACGGGAAAAGCCAAGTGCGGGGGGTGGCGTGTCCGTGCGTGGATGCATGAGGAGGGGGCGGTGTGCGTGAGTGAGCCAGGTCCCTGGGGAGCGGTGCCGGCCGGAAGTGCCGCTGTTGGGGCGGGCGGGACGGGCACACAGAGGGTGATGTCACCGAGGGAGACCGGTCCCTGGGGGTCTGCGTGTTCGCCGTGGCATCTGGGAGTGAAGACGTGCTGAAGTCGCACAGCCCGCTTGAGCACCCCGGCAGGTGTCTCTGGGACACACTGGCTCTCGTGTGAAGCGTCGTCTGGGAGGCCAGACTGAAGCCGGCTGTTTCTGCTGAACCAGGCTCTGCGGGGACCTCGGGCGCCCTGTGCCCCGGAGCGGCCGACCCCGTCCTTCCTGGGATTTGCAGAGAGCTGATCGGCTCGTCCGCGGCTGCGCTGGCGAGGGGCTGCGGGGCAGAAAGCGCGGCGGACAGCCTGCTGGGCGGCTTCCTCCGGGTTTACGCGGGGCTGCACGCTGTCTCCCGCGCCCACGAGGACCAGGACGAAGACAGTCCGGACGACCGTAAGCCCCTTGCCCCTCCGGCCATGTCCCAATGTTCTCTGCATGCGGCACTGTGGGCTGGGGCCCGCCCCACGTGCCGCGCTTCCTGCCAGTGTCGTGTGTCTGCGTGTGCGCATGTGTGCGCATGGCTCTGCGTGTGTGCATGCGTCCACATGTGTGCATGTTTGTGTCCATGTGTGGACACGTGTCACCTGCGGGGGCTCCTCCCACTAACTGTCCTCCTCCTCCCGAAGTGTTCTCCGACCGCGAGGCCCAGGCGCATACCGTCCGGCTTGCGTGCGCCTTCGGGCAGCTGGTGGTGCTGGCTGCGCACTGGCCGCGCGGCGTGGGCCCGGCCACCGGCGCGGCGAGCCTCGGAGACGAGCTGGGCGAGGCCATCACGAAGCTTGGGAGCCACTTGCAGCTGTTCCTGCAGGTGAGCTGACTTGCTGGGTGTCCCGTGAGGAACTCACTTCCCCCACGAGTAGTTACTGGTCTGCATGTCCCCAAAACTCGAGCTGGAGGATTTTCAGAAGTGGCTTCTGTTTGGAAAGCTTGACGCTGTGGGTGTCTGACTGGCTTGTCGAAGCAGGAGCCCTGTCACTTACAGCTGTTACCACAGTTAATCCCCACCGCACCCGGGAGTCAGGGCCGAGAATGCCACCGTCGTGGGCGGGGGGGGGGGGGGGGGGACAGTAGCCTGTTCGTTTCACAGAGCTGCTCAGGGACAGAGTTGAGACTCGGGCCCAGGATCGTGTCACCACACTCCACTGACCCTCCGTCAGGAGGAGAGGTGATGTCCTGCCCTGCTCACAGGCGGGTTTCGGCTCACGCTCAGTCACAGCCTGGTGATGTTTTGCCAAGGAAACAGACTTTTTTTCTGTTTACCTGTATCAGGTAAGATTAGGTGTGGCTGTGAGGGCGAAGTTGTTGGGAGGATCGTGAGTTCACAGTGGACGAAGGGTCACTTTGGGCGTGGTGCTGAGGGAACAGGTGGGGGACACGGGGGCGCCATGCCCTGAAGCCTGGCCCTGGGCTGGCGGGAGGGTGGTCCGTGCTGGAAACAGTGACAGAAACGCCTGGTTGGCTCTCAGATCCGAAGGGTCACTAGGGTCGGCAGGTGGCAGAGAGGCTCAGGGTCACCCACTGGTGGAGACGGAGCCGTGGGTGGGAAGCGCCGTCCCTGTCCCTCCCCCGCCATCCCTCCCGGTGACGTCGGCTCATCGTGTCCGTGTGAACCCGGTCGGCCGCACGTGCGGGTCCCGCCGGAGCGGCGGGTCTCAGGGCAGAGGCCGCCGTGCGGCTCGGCCGGCCTCCAGCCGTTGGCGGCTACGGGGCTGCGTGTTTTCTGGCCCCGACACCTGCGAAGCGCAGCACTGATCGTCTTCGCGTCGTTTTCCCGTCGCCTCCTCACCCGCCCGCCGTCGCGGGTCACTCTGCCCCGCAGGGATGCTGCGCAGACATTCCGGCCATGGTGGCGGACGCTCAGCAGAACGTGCTCCGCACCGTCCGGAGGGCCGTGAGGTGCGTGGGGCAGCTGGCGGTGCTGCAAGGGAGCGCGCTGCGGTTTCTGGACGACGGCGGCAGCATGGACGACGGGAGCGGCGAGGCCGCCGGCGCCCCGGTGAGCGAGCCGCCCGCGTCGGGGGGAGGAGGACCGGGGGCGGGACTTCCGGTCCCAGTTCCCTCGTGCCGGGGGCGGGACTTCCGGTCCCAGTTCCCTCGTGCCGGGGCGGGACTTCCGGTCCCAGTTAGCTCGCGCCGTCAGTCGCTTCCACTTTAAGGGCCACGTCCTTTGAATCGTTTCGCGATGAGACCGAAGCGGTTTCGGCCGGGTCGGTCGATGCGCCGCCGGTTTGGGGCCTCGGCCTCTGCTCTTGGGCCGCTGGCCCGAGGGTTCGTGGGCGCGCGCAGCTCGTGGGCTGGGAGTTGGTGCCTGCTCGCTCGATGGGCCTGGCGGCCGCAAGCACAGCACAAGGATGTCACTGAGCCCCGGGGATGTCACTGAGCCCGGCAGGCCCCGCCACGCGGGGTCTCAAGTGCAGATGGCCCCGCTTCCCGTGTGGACCGTTGGTCCTTATTCCCGCTTTCGTGGAATTTGACGACTCGGAACTTGTTAATTCCTAAAATAAGCACAAAATATAACCAGTATCTGGTGATTTTTAAAAAACGTAAGAGCTGAGTTTGCCAGTTACCGCCTGCACGTCGTCTAGGAGCGCTTCGCGGCCGCCCTGTGGGACGGCGTGGGCTCGGGCCTGAGGCTTCTGCTGGACTCGGGAACCGACGCGGCCGAGCGGCTTCAGCGTGAGCTCCGCGGCCAGCACGCCCCGGACGAGGTAGGACGACGGGGAACGGAGCGTGCAAAGCTGGTTTTCAAAATACGCTCACTCAACGAATGAGAAGCTTATAAATTTGTGTATTTTAATATGTGTGAATTATTTTTTGTGGAAAAGGCGTCGACGTCCTTGTGGCGTGGTGAGTCGAGTGACCGCAGCCTGTTGTTAACGTCTCACCGGCTCCCGCCCCGGCTGCGTGGGGGTCGCCCAGTCTGGATGAACCCCGGGCAAGGCGGGGTGGCGGGGACACCTCGTGGCCACTTTCCGCCTGTCCTTTCCCCGCGTGTCTCCTTCAGATACTCAGGAATGGAAACCACCATTTAGTGACCTAGTATCTTGAATTATGCGTTTGCCGGGGGTTCGCATCTGTGATTTCACATCAGATAGAGAATCAGTGGAGCTTTGAGTGGCTTCCTGAAATAAGCGTCCTATCACGGCCTGCAGCCCCCAGCCTAAAGCATAGGACCGGCACTCTTAGAGGTGGCCCATGACAGAAGGCTAGATGTCACGCTGGAGACCTGTGTTTAAAACCTGGTCTGTCACCTTCCAGCAAGCATTCACCAAGTCCCTCACTGCCCTGACCCCGTCTCTTCCCCTGTCATAGGTGGTAATACCTGTGTCCCGGCTTGGTAGGTGCCAGGGCTGGGGCGGGGGGTGGGGAACAGGCGAGAGTTGGGGGGGCGCACACTTCCAGCTGCAGACAAGTACGTCCTGGGGTGTAACGGTGGCATGGTGGTTCTGGTTAGCACTGCCGTGGTGTCCTCGAGAGCTGCTACGGAGTAAGAGCTCTCGTCACAAGGAAAAGACGAACTATTCGGTAGCTGTATGAGCTGCTGGACATTCACTAGGCTAATTAATTGCTGGTGGTTTCACAATGTATCCAACCGTTAAGTGGTAGACTTTAAGCTAATACAATGTTACACAATACAATAATACAATTATATCTCAGTAAAGTGGGGGGAAAATGCTCTGTAGAGTTCTCAGCATAATGTTCACTTGGCAACTTGGTTACCTCACCCCCTTCTCAGGGGAGTTTTGGAGATTTCATTCCTATAAGCATTTAAATACAAGACGAATGCTGTTATCATCACAGACGCCAGAGGGTGTCCATGCTGAATGTGGAACAGACGTGCGGTTTATTCTGAAAGGCATCCCGATCCGGGGCCTCTGGACATTTAGTTGTCCCAGTGACAAGACGTGGTCCTGGCGACAGGCTGCATCTCCCTCTGACTTCTGGACGAGAGTGTCCTCCCTCCCAGCCCCACAGAGCCCTGGGGCTTCTACACGTCTCAAGAACTCCTCTGTGTAACGAAATGTTTTAACATCGTCCCTAGGTCGCCCAGCAGATGAGAGCTAGTGCCATGGCGTTGATCGGGTCTCTCGAAAACATCTTTGCTCAGTGGAAAACAGTAAGAGAAGGTTTTGTTGTGTTTTGTCATTTCGTTGGGTTCGAGGGTAGTTACTTCGATTCCAGGTTTTCCCCTCAGCCGGGCAGCGCGTCTGAGCTCGTCCGGGTGGAGCACGGGCACCAGCTCTCCGGCCGCGACCTCCCGGCTGTCGTAACTGACCAGGTTGAGTAATGGATGCACATCGATTACCATCGGCATATTCTGTCTGTCTCTCACCTCTGCTGGTTTACCGTTCGCTTTTGCTTGGAGAGTTATTAGAGGCTAAATATTTGTGTTGAATAATCAACATGGTCAGAGATTCTAAAGTACAAGTGAATTAGACAAATTACTTTATTTTCATGTCACAGGTAAATAGAAAAATATAAACTAGGTTTGTAATCGATTAAAACCATATTGACTAAGCCTAACTGCCGTGGAGCCTACTCTGTAATTTTTAAAGTATTAATTTTATTTATACAGAAAAGTTGCAGAGCTCAAGCACAAGAAAACAGTTCTGGATACCAGGATCTGAAGAAGATGGTCAATCTCGCCCCACAATTCTTGAAATTAAAACACTGCTTAGAGCAAACTATTCAGATTATTATTGCTGCACTGAGAGGTGTGTACTCCAATGGCATTTGTAGTTAATCAGAATTTTATAGCTTAAGGCAGCGGTCCCCGTGAGCATCTAATGCCTGATGATCTGAGGCGGAGCTGAGGCGGTGATGCTGGCGCTGGGAGCGGCTGCAGATGCAGATGGAGCTTTGCTCGCTCGCCCACTGCTCACCTCCTGCTGTGTGGCCCGGTTCCTAACAGGCCAGGGACCGGTACTGGTCTGCGGCCCGGGGTTGGGGACTCCTGGCTTGAGGAGTCTCAGACATCTTTATTTCTAGTTTAACTCATTAACTGAAGTTGACATTATTTACCAATATAGGAACTTGTGTGATTGAATTCGTGTTTAATATATGTCAGTACTTCCACCTAAATAATTTGATCCCCAAAACAAAACAAACCCCCACATGCTTATTTAGCAGCCACGCTGAATAATCCTAGATGCATTGGAACTGTCCCACAGGGTTACTCTGACGTAAAGAAATCTGGGTCACAGAACTGACAGGTGCCTACGGAAACACGGGAAGGTTAGTTAACGCCCCCTTCTTCCCGCACAGGACGCCGCAGTGACCCACAGCTGCTCGGGGACTGCGTCGAGAGTCTCTGCAGCTTGGCCAGGGACTTGCGTGATGACGGAGGTGCTCGCGATGACGTCAGTGTGCACGATGACGATGTCGGCGGCACGCATGCTCCCAGAGACAGCTGTGCGAAGAGCTGCAGGGACCTGGAGTCTGCGGCCAGGTCGCTCCTCTTCTGTCTGGGGACTGATGGGGGCCCTGGGCTGCTGACACCATGAAAAAGCCCAGGAGGTTGGCGACGGTCCATGTCGGGCAGGGCCGGCCACGCAGGGGACACAGGCGTGTCCCGGTGCGGCTACACACTGCCTTCCCAGCCCCAGCTGGGCTCATGGCCCTGACCGCGTGCGCCGAGGATGTGGGCCCGAGCCGGTGGAGAGTGAGTCGGTGCCGGTGGCCCAGGCAGGCGTGTCGGGCGGGCCCCTCACACAGCCCAGGGTACGCAGCACGCTCTGTGATGTCAGCCTTTGTCTTCGGCGCCGACACGCTGCCTGCTTGGTGATTGTCCGGTTCGTGGACGGTTCTTCGTCCCTGGGCGCAGACGGAACCAGCAGCAGCCGAGCACCTGTGCTTCCCCCCAGGAAGGTGGGGACAGGGGAGCGGGGGTGACGGGGACAGGGTGAGCTCGGCCACGCAGGCCTCGCTGCGTGTCCACGGGCCGAGCGCTGGGTGCTCAGCTGCTTTAAAATGGTGCGGGGCAGCAAACTGCTTCCTTATTTTATTTTCTTGGTCTGCGTGGGTGTGGGTTCTGAAGCCGTATCCGTGTTCTCACGGCGATGCTCTGCCGAGGGCACGTGGGCTCCATGCACACAGGACTTTTCCCGAAGGTGGTACCTGTTCGAAGAACCTAAACTATCAGTAGTGTTTTTTATCCTAATGTTCAGTATTTAATCTTTGTTTTCTGCACTTGCTCTCATGACTTTATTGGTCAGAAACCAGTGTCTTCATAAAATTTTGTATGTTTATATATTTATACTCTGAACTAAATCCTTATACAGTATGTAAATGAGTGAAACTATATTTGCTATTGGAATCATGTACGCTAATAAATAATATAAAGGGAATGCATTTAATAAATCTTGTCGGCTGGAGAATTGTCTCTTGGTCTAAGGTTTTTTTGAAATTTATTTTCTTCATTTGTTTTATTCCTGACTCAAAATTGCTGATAACAGCTATCGCAGCATGCAAATCAAACACATACCTAGGAAACACTAAACATATTAACATCATTATGACAACTGCTTAGATTTTTTGAAAAACATCGCTCTGCCCCTTTAATTGGTCGTGTCTAAAATTAGTTCCCCTCGGGTGCTATGGTGGAAAGAGCATGAACTTGAACTTTGAGGTTTGACACATTTCTCACACACCTGGGGTGTGAACCCCAGCAAGGCTGCTTAGTGTCTGGATGGCCTCGGACAAGGGGCTTGTTGTCTTCACACCTATTTCCTGGTAGAAAGCAGAGTGATTCCCATGCCACACATTAAGCTTAAAATGAAGAAACCTTAGGAGTAAGTCCTGGCGAGTAGTAGATGCCAGTATCTGTTAGAGTCTGCCCGTCGTTCCCGGCACTAGCTGCAAAGCCCTTGTCATCGTGCATACAAGACCACACGGTGCAAGTCTGTGTCAACATTTTACGTGTACCAAGTAGGCTTGCAATTGTTTCCACGTGACATACTTGAACATGTATCTGCCACCAACAGGCCCCACGATAATAAGAACTAGAAGGAAGGAAGATATAGGGCTGTGCGAGTGTCTGTCATGAGGTCTATCTGAAATTTTTAGCAAAATATTTAGTCTGCTTAAGGAATTAGCATACTCTAATCTGCAGGGCCTGTGTGCTAATCACTATTCTGAGAGTTATCTAAATATAAATCCCAAAGGCTATGGAGCAGAAGTGGAGAGACTATTCAGGTGACAGTTCGCAACCTGAGGGAACCTCTGGTGGGAACCCAAAAGGCATCCCCCACCCCTGTCCCCCACACCCGTCCCCCACACGAGGGGGAGGCTGCCTTTTGCAGAGCAAGTGCTCACCCAGATGCCCAAGGTCTGTCTTATGCAAATAGGTTTCGAAGTTGTACAGTCGGATTGGTCAGTATCACGTGATGATTGGTTGGTAGAGAGCAATTGTGATTGGTCGGTGTAGATGTAGATGAGGTTGTGATGGTGCAGCTCTGATTGGACGGGGGAGGCAGCTCTCACTCCATTGGTCAAACCACAAAACCAGGAACTCCCTCATAAGGGAGGGCTCAGCCCAGGGGGCTGACAGGGGCAGGTGCAGGAGGCTGCGCTCACCTAGGCTCACCTGTGGCTTCTGAAGGGCCGGGTGTGTGGGAGGCCGCTGCCAGCACCAGCTGCTGGACTCTGGCTATGAACTTGTGCCCAGTGAGCTGTGAGGAGTCCACTTGGACAGAGGTGCTTCTCCCTGGGGTGCACAATGGCCTCAGCTTCCTGTGCAGGGTTTGTCAGGTAGGCTTGTGCGCTGGGCCTTGTAAGTCGCTGCGACTGTGTGATATAATCAATTGTGAGCGTTTTCGTCTTTAACTGTTACTAGTTTTCAGTGCTCTCAGAAGTGGGGTGTGGGCACCTCGTTTGCTCATCTGAGACCCGGGTTCATTCACTCGTTCCAACCGGTGTTTAATGACAGGCATACTTCTAGTGCAAAGCATGGAAAAAGCCTAGATCGCCTCAGAGCTTGTTGGGTCCCCAGGTGTTGCTGACATGAGGCTTTCTTCAGAGGGTTCACACAGCGCCACCTGTCCCCCCAGGTGACCTGCCCCAGGGAGACCCCTGTGGAGCTTAGTAAACCCCGCCTTTGGACCCGAGACCAGCAAATGAGGAAAGGCTTCTTCCCTCCCAGATTCGGGTTCCTGTTCCTTCGCTCCGCCCTTCGCTGACCCGCGGGCCCTCCCCGCACACAGCGGAGGGGATGCAAGTCGGTTCAGGTGGACGGTGAAGTAACGTTAAAGAGCCCCAGACCCCGGCGAGGGCGGAGCGGGGACTCGGCCTCCGCCTGGGGAGGCGTCAGCAGCCCTGGCAGAAGCGTGAGCAGCTTCTGCTGGAGCCAAGTGCGGCTGTGACCTTCTGGGAAGCTGGGGCGACTCACGCTGCCGCTGGCCCCAAGGCTCTGTAGCCAGACTTTTTTTTTTTTTTTTAAATCCAGTGAGTCCCTAAGCATCCCTTTCCCACAAAGTGACTGCCAGCGAGGGCTCGCGTGCCTCTTCTCTGGCGTCGCCCCGGCTGGTCAGCAGATGCGGGAGGGGCGGGCAGGTCTGGTGATAATGCAGGTGAAGTCGAAGGTAATGGAACTCGTTTGTCGCAGATTTCAGCGTTTAACCTTAATTTTTTTTAAAAAAAATTTTTGAGTGGTTCCTTGTTTCCATTCTTTTTTCCAAAGTGAAGATGTGAGTTTAGAGTGAGGCTACCTTCCCTCCAAAGGGGGCGCAGAACTCAGAGCGGGGGCGGGGGGGACGGGGCGGCGGAGGGACAGGCCGAGGCCAGGCGTGCGGCTGGGGGGTGGGCGCGAGGTGGCCGGACGCGCGGGGACGGGCGGCTGCCACCTGGAGGCCGGAGTCCACGGCCGCGGGGTCGCGGGCTGGTCCCCGGCAGGGCTGCGAGGGAGGAGGTTCACCCAGGCCCCTGCGAGGTCCCACGACAGGCGTAGGGCGGACGGCGACGAACTAGCGTCCCCGCATGCGCTGCTCGCCGCCCAGCGCCCTGCAAACCGGGGGGCGCGGCTCTGCCAGGCCCGGCCGCGCGTCCCCTGCGCCCCGTGCGGGCCACGCGTCGCCCGGGCCCCGATGACCGTCCTGACTGTCACCCGCGTGCGCGGCGCCGTCCTGCCCTGTCGCTCTCGCCCGGGCAGGGCAAGGGCCAGACGCCAACAGGGGACGAAATAAACTAGGACCCAAGTCAGGGGACACGGGCACGTTCGTTGCTCAGAAGAGGCTCTGTCCTGCCCCACAGACACAGTGACCGCTTCCGACGAGACATGCAGAGACTTTTCTGGTGCCTCAGCTTCACCGAAAATAAACGACCAGAGGCGACGCTTCATCACTTACCCGGTATTTCACTCAATCCCGCAACAGCCTCAGGGCGGGTGGATCGTGAACAGGGTGTCGCCTGGCAGCGCCCGCTGCTTGGCTCAATGGCGACACCTGCAGGCAGAGGAGACAAGTGCGGAGGCCCTGCCCGCCCCTCCTGAAACGCGTCGCCTCCTTTTTCAGGCAGAAAGGGTTTACTTTCAAACCAATCACCAATTATTAGAGAGATTTTTAAAAATGACTCATCTCAGAGGCAGTAGGTGTTTCGTTCCCGCCGAGATGCCTTTCATAATTGACTCCAGCGGTGACAGGGCTGGGCGGTGTCATGTCAGTCAGCTGAGGTGGGCTCCCCCCTGCTTTGGGCCGGGGCGGGGAGCTTCTCGCTGGCCGAGGGCTCCAAGCCACACTGCAGACTCACACTTGAGGGAAGGGACGCGGGTGAGGTGTGTGGACAAGTGCCGGCTCCATGTCTCCTTGGCACAGACGTGGACAGAGCAGGGACACCACCCCTCTCCCGGGCACTGCAAAGTGCAGCTCTTGTCCCCCGTCTCCTGGGAGGGCCATGGAGGCTGTGCTGGGGATGTGTGGGCTTAAAACCTGTGAATCGAGAGTCCTGGAAGCTGTCACCGCTGCCCTGTAGGGGACGGGGAGGGGGAAGGGCGCCCAGCTGAGCAGAGCGAGAGAGGCCATGACAGCCGGCAAAGGCCCTCGGTGTCAGGGTCGTCGTCCAGAGTACGTGCGGCTTGCTGACAGGTTAGCGAACACACCTCGCTTCCGCCGTACACCAGCGCTGACACGTTCGTCTGTTTCTGGAAGGCTCCAGCCCCGCCATGGGCCAGCTTTACGGGGTCACCCTTCAGCCCTCCCGTTTTTCCCCCGTCAAGTCAAGAAGCCTGAATTTCCTGTCGCAGACACCAAAGGACCATCGTGGACCAGGTCTAGGACGGATAGAAAGGTGACGTGGTGCGCACAAGCCCGCCGATGCCGCTCGCGGAAGTTCGCCGGCTCCATCCGGCTGTAGACTCACTTGCTGCAGGTGGTCGTCCCAGCCCAGGACGGCCCCCTGCTTTGTCCTGGCCCCCGGGGCCTGGGAAGCACCGGTCCAACTAGAAAGACCACGTCCAGGCAGGGGAGCAGCGGCTCCCAGCTCCGCCCGCCTGGGGTCACGGTTCTCTTGCCCATTCCCCGCATTCGATGGCGGACGGCGGGGAGGCCACACACTCGGCTGCTGCAGAGCACGTGCCGGACGCTGTGCGTTCGCCTTTACAAAAGTCCCATTAATCTTGCCGTTCCGTACCTGAGGAAAAGGTGACGTGACTTGCCCGAGGTCACGAGAGGCTGGACTGGGGTTTGAACCCAGGGCGCCCCAGCAGGCAGCCACCCCTCCTGTGTTGTTATTCTGCCTCGGTGCTGGAGGTGGCTGCTCCGGGAGACGTGAAGGAAATGCCACATTTAAGTAAAACACGAGTGCGGCCAGCTCTGCCCGCCGGGCTCAGTTCCCGCCCGTCCTCGCTGGCTCCTGCTGTGCAGTCAGGAGCTTGAGCGACTGGATTGGGAGTCGATGCAGGTAAAACGAGAGAGGGTGATGTTTGCCCTTGACGTCTGTTTGAAACATACAGCCACACGGGCAGCTTCGAACGAGTCTTGGTACCTCTGAGCCTCCTCCCAGCTGTCTAGTTAGTTACCCAGGAAACCCGGCCGCCTGGCCTTCCGAGCCTTCTAGAACTTAAACACGAGAAGGCTGTGACGCTTCACCTAGTCACTCTAATTCCAGCGAGCGGTCTGTCCCCGCTCCTGCCTCTGGGAGGTCAGTGTCACGTGTCAGTGGCAGAGTCTCACACTGAGTCGCCTGTGATGCTTCAGGTTTTGAATTTGGTCTGTAAACCCGTTTTCTGCTGACTCTGCTGTTCTGTAAGGGACAATGCTCTTTCCTCCGTGACCCCAGGTGGGCGGAGCTGGGAGCCGCTGCTCCCCTGCCTGGTCGTGGTCTTTCTAGTTGGACTGGTGCTTCCCAGGCCCCGGGGGCCAGGACAAAGCAGGGGGCCATCCTGGGCTGGGAGGACCACGTGCAGCAAGTGAGTCTACAGCCTGATGGAGGAGGGGGCGGGGGGCGGGGCTGAGAGCAGATTCCTTGGTCTAAGAAGCTCCCCAGAGCCTTGTAATGAAAGCGACTTTTCTTCTGTCGGGCTGGCATCTCTGATGTGCTCGGTGTCCACTTCTTTATTCTAAGTCGTGTGATTCAAGTCAGGTGCACGGTTACAGTGTTCCATCCCTGACCCCAAGGATGGCCATGTGACCTAGGCCCTACCAAGGAGAGAGAGAGAGAGAACACAGAGGCCTGATGATTTCGGTGTAGTCCCTGGATCCAGCTGTGCCTGAAGCAGGAACTGCTCGCCTGGCCTTTAGGTTCCCATTACTGATGACTGAAAGAGCTCTGACAAGTGTCTGGGACTGGGGACGGGGTGCAGCTGAAGGGGCTCAGCCTGATGGGTGCGTGTGGTCGTCCCTGGCCCAGAGGCCAGCAATTCTGTGGCAGAATGGGGCCACCCAGCCCCGTCCCTGCGCAGTGTGGTACTGCTTCCACAGCCAGCCCCGGAAGCCCCGGCACAGGGCCTGGCAGGCTGGGGGCTCTTCGCTGAACTCTGTCACCTGTCCCCTCACCCCAGGAAGGACAGAGCTGTGGACAAGGGTGAATGGCTCCAGCTGGTCCAGGGAACAAACAGTGGCCAGCATGGGGACAGAAAAAGGCCTGACTGCAGGGCACATCCTCTGGGGAAAGGTACTAGGTGAGGCCGTGCTCGTGGGAGGGCGCCGAGGTCCCTCCATCGTCCAGACTGGAGTGGAGGTGCAGCTGCTCAGAGCTGGGGTCTGCAACCGCTCCCTGGACCCCCAGGCTGACTCGTTCGTGCGCCGTCCCAGCAGGTGGCCAAGGCCTGGCCGTGGCCAGGTGCAGCCAGCACAGCCCCAGCTCCAGACTCTGGGAGGAGGAGGAGGGTGCTTCTGTGACGGGCCCCGCCCCTTCCTCTCCCCTGTGGTGTCTGCCAGCGTGACCCCTGGCCCTTCGTTGCGTCCCCCTGCGGCCACTGTCACGGGGAATGCATGTTCCCTCATCCACTTTAGGTCCTGACATTTATAGGAACTAGACCTCCCCCTGCAGCTCTAAAACCTCGATCAGACGGCTGTTGCCGCTGCATGGTTACTTTGTCGTTAAAGAGCTGACATTTCCTATTTCACATCCACTGGCCCAATGCTGGGAGAAAACAGGCTGGGAAATCCGTACGAAGCGTCCAGTTTAATTCAAGCCCTTGCTGGTATTTCCAAGAAACACGGTCAGCAAGTGAAGCTACGCATTTCTGCTGACTCTAGGTGAATTTGGGCCTCGTGGTCACGTGACCTGTTGAGCACGCCCCGAAGGTCTGTGCCCTCCTTGCCACGTGCGTGGAGCTGTCTAGCTTGTCCTCTCCGCCTCGGAAGGACGTGTACCCCGATCAGAAAGTGCACGGGTTTCTGGAACAGTGCGGGTTCATGTTCCCTTGGTTATTTTTTTCCTTTCCCTGCTTTACATCACAGCAGGATTTAGAATAAGCTGACAACCTAAGTGTAGTTGGCTCAGCAGATAGGACGCCGAGGTCTCGAGAGGCCGCTCCCCTGGCCTGTTCTTCAGAAGAGGTTGAGCTATTGAGGGCGACACGTCGTAATCCGCCCGCCCCCGGCATAATCCTGGCGGGGAATGCATGTGCCGTGGCGTCACCCGTTGCTTTCCTCACGAGGCCTTTCCTAAATCCTCAGAGCGGGAATGGTCTTCTTGAAAGTCCTCGTGACTGATGCGAAGCGACGTGGCTCCTGGATGCCCCGGGGACAGAGCGAGGGGTTGGAGGAGCGTTTGGGGGGAAGCCTGGGAGGGGCTTTGGGCCGCGGGGAGGAGGCCTGACTTAAAAGCTCACGAAGCAGGAACCCGAGATGCTAGGACGTTTCTCTTTTCTTCCATCCATGAAGCCGACTTCAGAACGGATTTGCGAGAGAGGAGGCAGGCCCTGGCGAGCGAGGCGCGGTGTGCGGAGCTGGCCCTGTGCGGCGACAGCCTGGAGGGCCCTGGATGTCCCTCCCCGTCCCCGCGTCTCTGCCGGACTCGCTCCCTGACACCCGAAATGGCTGAAATTGTTCAAAAATACTCACCTCCCGCTTCCCACGTTCAAAGATGGCAGCTTCTTGGCCGGAGTGTCGGGTTGCAGCTTCTAGGCGAGGCTGTCGCCCCTGGGGTGTGATCGCGAGGGCGGGGTTGGAAAGGTCTCCCTGCTCCCCAAATCTAAGTGGTCCCCCGTGTGCTAAGATTTCCACCACCGGTCAGGCCTTTGGGGCAAAATTTAGGTCCAAAGTAGAGGCTCCCGGAAGCTGGGACCCTAACGTGCTTGATTTTACCTTAGTTTACAGAACCCGAGAGCTTTCTACGTGCTTTAGTTTTATACGGAACTGAAGGGCAGATAAGCAGAAGCCAAAGTCCAGAGAGAGTCCAGGCTGTTTCGGTTCATTCTCTCCCTCCCCTCCCCAGCTCTTTGCTTCTTGGAGGCAGCCCTTTGCATCCCCCGCCGCCCCCAGCACTTAGCCAGCAGGCTTCCAGAAGCTTCCCCGAGTCCACACCTTCTGTCCTCCCCCAGGTGACCGGGAACCTGCACGCTGTTCACGCAACGTCAGGGAGCAGTAGGACAGCGGCGGGGACCCTGCTGGGAGCGGGCTGAAGGAGCAGAGGCTTGCTGGGCCACCGCGCTCCGGTCTGCGGGGACAGGAGGGCCCGGACGTCCACGCTCTGCTTGCCTGTGGCAGGACAAAGGGTGTCGGGAACCCACGCTTCTGTTCCAGCCCCAGAGCTTTCTGTCCACCGTGGGCAAAGCCTTCGTCCTTGTCGGGATGCGAAACACCTCCACCTTCGGGTCAGGGTCCCCTGGGATGAGGTTGCAAAGAGGCCAGTTTATGAGGACCGCAAGTGGCACCTCTCAACCTGGAGTCTCACGAGTCGGCTGTGGTGTCGATACATCAGATCCTGGATCCACGGGTCTGGGGCTGCGGTTTCGCCACGTCCCAGGTGACGGCAGTGCCCTGGTCTGATGACACACCGGCAGAAGCCAGGGGCACCCCGAAAGTGGGTCCTAGGCCAGGCACTCGGTCTGCGTGGTGACCAGGACTAGTAGCAATAATGCTACTAGTGGTCACCAGCAGGAGCAGTAATAACGCTTCAGAGGTGGTCGCTGGTATGCGTAGTAATATTCGAAATAGCTTTACTCTTCTCTTGGTCTAGGGAATAGCTTCCAGATCAACCTCTGACCCCAGCACTAACCTAGACGATGGTATATTTTGAAGACAATTTATAGCTCGAGCTCTTTTTCCCAAAGAACTGCCCCAGGCGGCCCCTTGAGAGAGCGGACTTCTCACGATCTGGGAAGAACATGGGTTTAGTTCCTTCCGTTCCTCCCATTTACTAAGGGCTCGAGGCCTCTGCCTTTCTCCTCGACTGCCAGTGAGGAGCTGTTCTCCGTCCGCCTTCCTCCGGCGAAAGTCATGTGACAGGCAGCTCTGGGCTTCCTGTCCGCTCGGCCTGCGAACCATCTAACCTCTGTCACCCCCAGAGAGGCCGCGTCTCAGGGGCGGGGGATGCGTTTGCTCGTAAAGCACTTTAAGGTCTTCTGGGACGAATGTAAACATGCGATGTATTATTCATCAGCATCATCGCCTCAGTGCTCCCCGCCCCGGGCCTGACTCGGTTGGGAAGGGCCAGGATCTCCTCTCGCCACGAGAGGCCTGGCGCTGCACAGCGCCCCCGCGTGGCGGGCTGTGTCCAGATGGGACCGGAGGTGCCTGTGAAACCCCTTCCGTGACCTGCGTTGGTCACAACAGTGTCGCTCCAAGTACAGGGACCTGCGCTCTGTCCGCCATGAGCAGTGGTCTGGCAGAGTGAATGTTTCTGTTTCACCCCGTCCGAGTTGCCGAGAATCGCGTTGAACTTCGCTGCCCCTACTTCACGTGTTAGTTAGTACTGGATACTGAATGCAGATAATTTTTCTAAAAATCAGATTTTTGGGTATGATCATGAAAGTATTTCCAAGCTCATTCATCAACATGTAAGAAGAGTATAGAAATGGAAGGAAGGAAAGAAGGAAGGAAGGAAGGAAGGAAGGAAGGCAGGAAGGCTAGGAGGGTCCCGTGTTGGATGTTTTACTTTATCATTTTCTAATTTATTTTTAAATTGAAGTTGACATACAATACTACGTAAGTTTCAGGTGGATGACAGAGTGATTACAGGAAGTTTTAACAGGTCAGACCTGGACACAACGCTTGCAATGGCCACAGTTGGGTCCCATGACCGTCCCTGCCTGCGAAGGACCCCAGACGGCACAGTCCAGCAGCATGGCCGGATGAGGTGAAGAGCACAGTGGCTTCTGCCACAGGACCCGACCCTTTACGCACGTGTTCATTCATTCACGGACGTGTGCCGAATGGCTGTTGTGTGGCAGACACTGTCCGCGGTTGAGACAGCCGTGCCCAGGACGGCAGGAGAGTGTGCCTTCAGGAGGTACGGTCTGGGGTGTGGACCCCCACTTAGGGGCCGTGCGAATGTGAGCTGTTCGAGCTGCTGGGTGGGGGTGAAGGGGCTGCATGGGGCAGGGTACAGCGAGCTCCTGTCACGCTCCCCGTACTGCCATTGGTGGCCTGCTGTACGCTGACCAGCCCCACAGTGCGTCCTCGCTTATCGTTGCCGATAGGGTCTGTGACCTTCCACGTGTGACGAAACCCGCGTTGTCACCGGCGGGTTGCCGTGAGCGAGAGTGCCGTTCCTGTGGCATCTCAGCAGCGATACGATGCGATGACATTGACCGCGAGCGTGTTCTTTGGGGACGTGTCCTCGATGCCGACGGCTGGCTGTCGCTGGGAAGGCATGTGCGCCTCCCTCCCAAATCTCAGAGTAGAGATTTGCACATCTACTTTTAATGTTTGCTTAGTAAACGGCTGGGTTTTCCTTTCACCCCAAACATCATTTATCCAAATATTAAAAAAAAAATCTAAAGAGTTGATGGGTTTTATTATGGCCCGTGTGTACTTTTCATGCTGAGGAAGGGAAACCGTTTATCTGAGGGCCGAGGCACTGTAGCCAGTACCACAGTGGGAGAGTCGGCGGCTGTCCCGGAGGTTTGCCCAGTAAACCTGGCCTTGGAGGGACAAAGGGGAGGCCAGCCCTGCGCTGCAGTGCCCGCCATGGCCACTGGATGGCAGCGTCTCACAGGCCTGCGAGAGCAGGTCTCACTTGGACGCCAGTCCTGGCTTACAATGAACTTGAGAAATGAAAGGACCAGAGGAAAAAAAAAAGTCTTTTTCTTTTTTTTGGTTCTTAATATTGTGAAAAGAACCTCTCGCTAAGCACTCTCAGAAAGTTCTTTCGTGTCCATTTTTCATACCTAGAGGCCAACAGAAGTAGCACAGTTATTATGTTTTATGGGCATGGTGTGTGCATGCGCGCAGTGTGGGGTGTTCGCAGTCACTTTGGGGCGCCCTCCGAGTGTGACGTCTATTCTTGGCTTTCCATGAACATCCGGGAGCAGGTCTTGATTGAGGCTGCTGATATAAATTCCCATTTTTTTCCCTCGTGAAAAAAAATAAAACGAGACATTTATATGGAGACGTCCGGAGACTTTGGAAGATGCTGGGGGACCTTCTGGCCGTTTGTCCTGGGGGCAATCACGAGACCATCCAGCCCAGAGTGGGAGCCAGCTCACGTTGTGTTCGTTGTTTAGTTTAATTCGCGTCTAAATGGATTTCCCAGGGAACTCAGTCTTGGCGGCAATTCTGTAGGCGTGGACGATGATGCCTCATAAGAAAGCGTCACTGATAATAATCACAGCAGTCTGTCGAGACGTCGCTATGGGCCAGCACCGTTCTAAAGGGTTCAACGTGTCATCTCAATTAACCCTCACTCGAGCCAGATACGAAAGAGTCTGTTAATTTGTGGGAGACTGGGGCACAGAAAAGGTGAGCAGCTTGCCCAAGGTCACAGAGCTCTCAGTTGCAGGTCGAGGATCTGAACGTAGGTTTACCTGACTCCAAAGCCGATCGAATAAAAAATCGAGCTCTTGTTTTTCTTATTCATCACATTTTTATCCCCCGTTAAGCGGTAAGCTTTGTACATTTGCATTTCTCTAGTCTGGCGTTTGCTTTTAGAGGGCGGGTCTTCGTAGCAACGCTGCCGCCCCTCCCCCCAGGAAAATTTAATTTCTGTATTTACCAAAGAATTTAGCCAATATTTAAATTATTTTCAGAGGAAAAATGAAGTTACGCGATCTAGACAAAGATTTTTTCCTAATCTGTCTTTGTATGAAGTCACGTGATGGTAAAAAAATCTTTCTTCACTTTTTCTTATTACTCTTAAGAAGTCAGCAGAATCTAGGACACGGAAGTGACTGAAATCAGGGAAGGCAGGGTGGCCGTCCCGAAGGGGACAGCTGGGACGGCAGCCCGTGGATGCAGTGGACAGTGGAGGCGTCCAGGTGGGGACAGGGGACGGGTGACGTGGGCCGTGTCAGCTCCCCGCACCCCAGGGGCCAATCACCGTTTTTCTCGGGTCCACATGAGCAGCACAGAGCTGTTCTCGTCGGCCATCTCTTATAAGTTCTCCGTTTAAGTTTCGTCCCTGAATCTCAGCCTCAACGAGAAGCAGCTTTGGGGTTCCTGCGGTGGTCCCTGGCCTCCGCTTGCCGTCAGCTTGTGGGTTTACTCCGTGCGTGTAACTGGAAAACTCCCCATGGGACTGGGAAGAAGCATCACCGTCACTACAAAAACGGGCTCCCAGTGCCACCCCTGGGCGGGGCGAGCTCCTGAGGCACAGCCCTGGAGAGGTGACGGGCAGGCGGGCTTTGTTCCGGGTTAGTAGGAGGGGGCAAGGGCCTGGGGAAGAGGAGGCAACTCGATGACATAAAACACATTATGGTGCCTGCAGTGGCAGAGCTTGTTGGTGGCTTGTGGTATGTGGGGACCAGCGTGGTTTTGCAGTGGCCCTGGTGGCCCCCCCGCAAGTCCCCACGGAGGTGTCGATGTTCCTAAAGGGATGCCCTTCGTGCAAGGCCACCCTGCCAGGGCCCCCTCCTCCCGCGTCTCCTCACCGCGTCCCCCCTCTCGTTTGTCTCTTACTTTTGGCCAAAGACGAGAAGGAACCATCTCCAAACGTGGCCTCTCTCTTTCTGTCCACCACCGACGAGTCCTCAGTCTCTCCTCCATGATCCTCAGTCGTTTTTGGCAGATTCACAGAGGAAATGAATTTCGTGTTTTAACAGTTCTGTTATTGGACGTCGTGTGTGACGAATAAATTAAGTCACCGAGAAAGCGGGGACGCAGCTCGTCACGGAGCAGCGCCTGTGCCCTCGCCTCTGTGTGCAGGTTCCACGGCTGCGGCCCTGTCCAGCGTCCCCGCACCTCCTGTGTGGGGCTCACTTCATCTCCAGCCTCCAGTGGTTGTGTCTCTGAATCCCCGTGTCTCCGGATCCCCCAAATCTTTGGGCTCATACCCAACGGGCCGGCGTTTGGGTAAATCGATGCCTGTAAGCCAGTCACTTGGGGAACGCGGAGCTGGGGTTTTTTATGACTCAAAGGACAGTAAAAGCCGCTTCCACGTGGGCAGCCACAAGTTTTGTGATTGAGTTATTAAGTTCTCGTTAGAGCCAGGCATCCCTGTCTGATGCCCTGCGGCCTGTCATTTCTCGAGGAAGCAAACTGCCGGCGATGAGCCGGCACCGCCTGGAAGACCCCGGCACCTCGCGCACGCCCACCGCCCACCGTCGGGGCCGCGATCCTAGTCCGGGCTTCCCGGGAGGGTGCGTTAGGTCACGGCCACCCAGCTCTGCCTTGGGCTGTGTCAGCACCTTCAGTTCTCAGCGGTTCGTCTTGGTTCCTGTGTTCGGGTGTCGATGCGGCCTTCGAGAGTAGGCCGTGGGCCAGAGCTGGCCTCCAAGCCAAGAGTGGCTTCTGCGTTCTCGAACGGTTGGAAAACAATCGGGAGAATCATATTTTGCGATGTGGAAATTATACGCAATTCACATTTTCACGTAGGAGAAAGTGACACAGCTCCAGCCGGCCGTGCGTCAGCACGACACCTCATCGACCCCGCTGGAGGGTCTCCACGGGGTCAGTGCCCACGTCAGCCCCCCTGGGGGCTGGTTAGACACGCACGGTGGCGTGTGCAGGCATAGGGAACCCAAGAATTATTAACAAGTCAACTGCCAGCTTCAGGGACCTCTCAGGTTCATTTCAAATATTTCATATTGGTAGAAAGATTTTCAATGATCACATACTATTTAGGTCAGTTTTAGAAATTAAAATAATTTAATTTTTTAAAAAGTTTTAGAAATTAAAATAATATACTTTTTTTAAAAACCCCTTCTTAACTGGGCACTAGCAACGTATTCGTCACCAGCCGTCTGGCCCTCGTCTCCTGCTGCTGTAAGGACAGGGTGGAAGGCACCCAGCAGGTGCGGGCACTCTGCACATGTCATCTCATTTACTCCTGCCAGATGGGGAAATGGAAGCTTCTAGAAGTTAAGGAACAGGCCAGAAATCACACGGCTGCCTAAGACTTATCTCGTTTCCAAGACCGTGAGCCCCTCTTGTTGTTGGCAGGTGGCCACAGAGGAGGTCGGGGTCCCCAGAGCGCAGCCCACCACGCAGGAATGAGGACCGTCACCGCAGTCACCGAGAGCCACGCTGGTGGCAGGGACGGAAGGGACGAACGACCTTTCTCACATTTTGCCTAGGGTCAAAGTGCAACTCCGAAATCGAGCGATCGCTCCAGAAAGCCCCGAGTCATCTTTGAACTCTGCACGGTGGCCACAGGCCCTGGCCAGCGAGTTCGGTCCTCGGTGCATAGTGTTCCAGCCACCGAGCTACGGTGACCGGTGGCGGTGACCAGACACGGCCGTGCGAAAACCTGTGCTGATTTGCCGCAAAGCTGTTTTCCAGAAAATCGACCGTGATAGACATTCCTTGAGGGCCGATGTCCAGGGTTCTGAGGAAGCACTTGCAGCATCGAGTGCCACATTAGTGACCCCAGAAACAGCCGCTTTTCCTCCTGCCGGGTAACTAGTGGCCCGTGGAACTGTGCCGACCGTGGCCGTAGGAGAATACGGTCGAATGCACATGGTTCAGAAAGTCCCCTTAGCAGTTCCGAGTCCCCATGTCCCCAGGAGTGCAGGGCATCCACGTGCTCTCACCTCGGGGCGACAGAGCAAGCCAGCCGAGGTGCAGAAGCCACGTGCCTGGTGAGTGCGGGACGGTGTCCGTCACTGCTTTTCTGAAATGTTTTGTAAGGCGACCAGCGGGTGAGCCGTGCGTGAGCTCCCCGAGACGCCCACGCAGAGGGAGGTGTCAGCTGCGAGCCGCTGTCTGCGTTAGCTCGACGGCTGCTGCCGTGCGTCATCACGGCCACGTGTAATCGGGTGACACAGCAACGGGCGCTCAACTCGCCGTCTGCACGGCTGACACAGGGATTCTGAGGCATGCCTCCTTTTTCGACAGCCTCGGGACGGTCACCCGTTACCTGCCGGACACTGGCGTAGGCTGGCTGAAGGAGAAGGCACAGGCACGCCACGAGTGTCCCCAGCTCGCAGGTGGGGAAGCGGCCTCCCACACGGCACGTGGCCGACCGAAGTAAGGCCCCGGCCCAGATCTTCGGGCTCGGGAGGGTTCTTTTCTTTCTATGTTTTTTTTTGTTGTTGTTGTTGTTGTTTTTGTTTTAAAATTTACTAAAAACAATGACCTCCCAGGACTTATTTATTCTGAAACTGGAAGCTTGCCCCTTTCAGCCACCTTCACCCATTTTGCCCACCCCCCCCATCCCCAGCTCTGGCGACCAGCAATCTGTTCTCTGAATCTACGTTACATTTTTTTTTGTTTTTTAGATTTCACGAATACGTGAGCTCGTCCCATTTTTCTTTCTCTGCCTGACTTATTTCACTTGCCATAATGCCCTCTGGGTCCATCTGTGTTGTCACAAATGGCAGGATTTTCTTCCGTGTACGGCCGAACAGTGTCCCTTCGCTTACAGATACCCCATTTCCTCTATCTACCCATCCGTCAGTGGCCACATAGGTTGTTCCCACGTCTCAGCTGTCGGAAGGAATGCTGTTTTTCTCCCAGCACTTCATATCAATATGTCTTTCTTTTAAAGGATGAGGGGGCGACCCTTGACAACTGAGAAGGTCTCTTCTAGCTCTTGTGTTCCCCGAGTCTGTGCTTCTGAGGCGCGAAGCTGGCTTTTCACCGCGACCAGCTCCGTCCGCCTGTTTCAAAGGCTGCCTCCCTCAGAGCCGACCGCTCATTGTGGGAAAGTGAGCCGTGCCCCTGAGGTCAAAAACATGGGAGGATGCAGCCTTGTTTGTTTTTATTGCCCCGAGATATGCCTTAATAAGTGGTCTCCAAGCAAATAATGAGAACGCTACAGTGATGGTTAAAGACGCTGGGAGTTCTTGATCCTTTTTATAGTAGTTCCAGCCAAACAAAGAAATGGAAACATTGTTGAGAAACCCGTGTCAGCTGAGTTTTGTGCTATCAGAATAGGACATTACTAAAGGCGTCTCTAACCTGTACCTCTCTGCAGCCTCCTCTGCACAAAAGCAGCCGGCCATGTTCCCCGTTAAAGCAGCATCACGGAAATGTATTTTCCGTGGGAGAACGCGAATGTTTAAATACACATTTTTCGACTTCTAAGTATAGAAACGCTTCCCTTTATTTTTAAATGTAGAACGCATGTTTCTGGAGGCAATGGACTGGAGGGCTTTGTCTTACATGCCGACTGTTTATTTATTTTGCCATTATCTGGTACGTCAGCAGTGTCTCGTAATGCCCCATGTCACACAAAAGCAAACACAGTCACGTTACATTAATGACTAGGCTGAGATCATATAACTGACTGGCTATAATTCTGTGCCCTCTTGCTATAAAAAAACATGACCCTAAATCCTAACCAGCTTTGGAATAAAAGGCCCCACAATTATGACATAGTAACAAAGTTCACGTTGTATCCAGTTTGATTGTTTCAATGCCCTTTGTCGTCTGCTTTCATTGTACCTGCGATTTATTCGCGGGAGCGAAAAGTCCAGTGGCAAGCCCGCGCTTCGGTACTTTGGTATTTCAGGCACAGTGCTCATTTGCCCGGCGTGTGTGGCCGATGGATCTCGCCGCAGTGGCCCCGTTTCACGCTCCTGGAGTTTGAAGTTAGAACGAGACCCGCCTTGCGGCGTGATCGGGACCACGCGTGACCAGGGACCCTTGCCGTGTGCATTTGTCTTCCCCGGGCGAGGCCCGCGGGACGGTCCCCATCGAACTCTGACCCCGTGGGCCCCCAGGACCGCCTGATGTGTAGTGAGATGAGTCTTGACCAGAGAGTAGGTGCCCGAGAAGGTCTAAGGGTTGCAGTGGAAATGGATTTTCCGTTTGGGCTGTTTTTTGGCCCAAGGGTGCAGGAGGGACGCTTAGTTCAAGCGATACGTGGCCCAGTGAGTTAGGGAAGACAGGCCCCCGGAAAGGCGGACCCGAGGGGTGCTGGCTTCCCCACGGCCGCCGTGGCCGGGGGCGGCCCGGGCCCCTTGCTTTCCGCCCGGCTGGGGCCTCCCACCCTCGGCTGCTCCCTTCAGCGCTGGCGGCCGTTATTCCTCTCAGCAAGTGTTTAGAGGAAAGTGTTGACGATTATTAATCTGTTTCTTGTCTCGCGAGCGTGCCTTCGCGTGGTTGGTGGCAGACCGGCCTGTCTGACAGCTCTCACCAGGGTCCCCGCGGTGGGACAGGGCTGTTACACTGACCAGACCTGTTCGGAATTGTTATTCTTCGTAATTACCTTCATTAAGTGAAAGCACGTGTCAATCAACTCTGAACTTTAAACATACCAGTAATTTGCAGGAAAAATGCATTTCTGTTTCCCGCAGGCACACGTGTGCTGGAGGGTGAGCGTGCATGCAGGCAGGGCACACGCGGCTTTCGCAGCAAGTCCTGAAGTGTCATCTGGGTAGATCAGTCCCTCCGGCTCGTGTCCGATAGCTTTAAATGTCAGTAAAGCGCACGAGAATGCCAGAAAAGTCTGTCGCCGGAGAAGTTTCGAGAAATAGCTAAGTCACGCCCTGGCGCGGACAGATAGTTTTAGGTAAAGCACGCTGCTCCCTGAACTTCTGTGATGAGTCTCACATTAATTTCAACGACCTCGGGTTTGAATTTGGAGAAGCGCCCACCCTGTCACGCCATCGTCTTATAAAGGGACCGCGGTGTTCTCTTGTCACTTTCTTGAGTTGCTCAGATGTCAGGGGGCCAGGAGTCTGCAGCCCGAGTAGAAGACATGTTGGGACTGAGTCCCGAGCACCAGCGGGTCAGTCAAGGAGCAGAGTCACCACGACAGCCGACTGCTAGGGACGGACGCCCTCCGCTTGGGCCTGAGCCCGGGCGGGTGTGAGTGCCCTCGCCCCGTGCTGTGGGAAGCCCGTGGGGCACTGAGGGGGGCGCTCCGGGGGGTCTGGGGAAGGAGCGGGGAGAGCGCAGGACTCGGCCTTCCGGTTGGGGCCTCAGGCGGGTTTCGGAGGAGCCGCACATCCGCACTGGGGGTTCGAGGGAGCAGGCCCCTCAGCAGCTCCCCGCTCATCTAAGAGTGGGTTCGTGACTCAAGCGAGGGTCTCAGATGAGCCGTGGACATCACTTGTCCTCGTAGACGGTCCTTCCTCAGCCTAAAACCCCAACTGGAAGCCGAGGAGCCAGTCCCTGCTTTGCCCTCTGCTGTCACCTCATCTGCGGCCAGTCACCCCATCTCTGAGGCCGCTCAGCCCCCAGTCCCCCTCCAGGCCCACCTGCAGCTCTCTGTCTGCTCCAGATACACCCCACGGTCTCCCCTCCAGGTCTGGTCACCTGTCACCTTCTCTGTGTACCTGCTCTGCCTGCGGTTTCAAAACTCACAGCCCGCCCCTCCCTGCACTGCGTGCCCCGCTGAAAACAGCATCGAGAGCTTCTAACACAGGACGTGACCTAACGCACGGCCACCTGACGAGGACATGTGTCCTGAGAGGGTGGGGCCTTCGTCGGCTCCACGGGAGGTGGCGTGCGTGTTCCCAGGTACGGGAGTGAAGTCGGAAGGCTGTGTGTCTGTGTGCGTGAACGGACGAGCGTGTCCAGACCCACCCCAGGGCCGGGCTGCGACCGGGGCCGTCCAGAGGGAGGGACCGCGAAGAGCCGCGGTGTTTGGCCCGGAGCGGGGGAACCCCACAGAGTCCCTGGTGGCCCTGGCGGGGGCCGAGGCACACGGTGGGCGGGGTGTCACCTGGGACTGGGGTTGCTCCTGGAGCTCAGAGCAGCGTCTTCGAATCCCGGAGCCCTGATCTCCGTCAGAAAGGCTGGAAGTTCCAGGAGGCTGTGAACACGGCTGAGACGAGTGTAGACAGCCATCAGTTCCTGTGAAGGACGAGGCGCCGTTATGCTGCAGGGCGGTTGGGGAAGAGGGGGTTCACCAGGGGCCCAGGCGATGCACATGCAGGTCCCTGAGCCCCACGACCCAGGAAGCAGTCTGGGAGGGGAGGGGTCGTACCCCGTTACACGCTGGCTGTTCTAGCAAGTTCCAGTGAGCGGACTCTCTTAGGACCCACGTGATCTTTTAAAAATCCGATCGTCTCGGCGTTCATAGTTTCTGTCCTTGAAGCGCACGTCGTGTCTTTATTTCTAACGGGTTTATTGAGATATAACCTATTCCATATGACCCACCCGTCTAAACTGTACGGTTCGGGGGCTGCAGTGTATTTGCTGAGTTGTGCAACCGATCCCACAGTCGGCTTTGGAACATTTTTACCACCTCAAAAGGACTGTCCCCATGGGCTGTCCTTCCCCCTTCCTCCCTCCCCATGCCTGGCAGCCCCCGGCCTCCTTTCCTCCTGCAGATCGGCCTGTTCTGGATGTTTCACATAAAAGGGATCGCACGATGTGCGGACTTTCGTTGCCGACTCCTTGGCGTTTGTCTTCACGGTTTACCTGAATCGTAGCCTGAATCGGCACTAAATTCTTTTTCGGGGGCGAGTAATATTCCACTGCGTGGACAGAACGCATGTCCTCATCTGCTCATCGGCTGATGGACTTGGACTGAGAATCGCCCGGGGGCTTTTAAAAACTACGGTGCCGGCCAGGGCCTCATGCAGAGACCGATGTTGTCTGCCTGGGGGGTCCTCGTGGCCTTGTTTTAAAGGCCCCCCAGGGCGTGTTTGCTTTCGCGCTCTCTCCAGAGGTGTGGTCACCACACAGACCACATGCGGGGCCGTTTTCCCACCCATGGCTCGGTCACCTGTGCCCTGGCCTCTCACTAGGCAGGCAGGTGACTCCAGACAGGGAGCGTGTGGCGGGAAGGCTGCCAGGGTCTACTTGTGGGCGCTTCCCAGGGCTTCCTCCCAACAGCTGTGTCCTTCTGTCTGCCAGCTCCCCCCGCCCCCTCCCACACCTCGGCTTTCAAGCTGCAGAGGAGGTGCTGGCGGGGGGCCGCTGGCAGGGGGGCCGCTGGGAGCGGGCGGGAGGGGTGCGCGCAGGTTCACCGCGTGATTTGACTGTGGCATTACTTCTCCTCCTTAGCTTCTCTCGGGGCTGGAAGTCGCCTTGGTCTGGAGACACGGGCACATGTCTGTCTGCTGGGACCCATGGAGATCTCAGGGCGGAAGGGAGGAGTGTCTTCTGAACCCGGTGAGTCTGAGACCAGCGTGACCCTCGGGACCCTAAGCTTAGGCTGAGTCCCCCGGCCTCAGTTCGGGAGTGACTCTCCTCGTGAGCGCTCCATGCATGCCTGCTGGGCTCCTCCAAGAGCCTCGTAACCAGGGCCAGCGCCGTAGAGTCGGAAGGCTGGTGCTCTGGGCTCTGTGGCTTCTGTCGCCACGGGTCTCAGTGACCGGCTCTGCCGCCCCAGCCCAGGCCCCATCTCCAGGCCAGACCTCCTGATCAGTCTTCAGCTTCGCAGCTAGAAGGGTCGTTAAACAATCAGACGCCATCATTCCAGGTGGCTTCTCATCATGCTCGGAAGGAAACTCTGGCCTCGCAGACCTGCCCCGGCCCTTCCCTCCGGCCTCCGGCCTCCGGGCTCACTGCCCCCTGAGGGCCTTCTCTCTTGTCATCCCTCTGGGACGTCCTTCCCCCAGGTCCTCAGCGGGCGCCTCTCTCGGCCACATCCCCCGTGAGCCCTTAACGCGAGGGCCTTGCGCTAGCCATCTGCGTGTCCCCTGCAGCACCTCATAAGGCCAGCTGCACTCAGGAGGTGCCTGGCGAGACACCTGGTGCTGTGGACAGACAGAAGTCCCCCCGGGGGGGGGCGGAATCCCACCCAAAGGCCCCCGGGACAGGTAACGAGCCGCAGGTAGTTCACGCTTGCGCAAGCAGATCCTCCGAGAGCCGCGATGTTCTCCGTGGGGGGCGGCCGAGTGCGTGCTCAGCAGTGAATCCACGGCCCTTTACAAGACGGTGAGTCGCAGACATCACGGGAAAAGCAGCAGCCGCGCCCCGAGGCTCGGGACCGCGCTAACGGGCCGTGCGAAACGAGACCGCGATTCCTCGCACGCTCTCGCTCCGGCCCTGTCACCCTGGGGAGCGCACGGCAGGCCTGCGGAGCGCGACAGAAACCGGCCTGGGGCAGGCAGGCGGGTTTGCGTGGCCCTGTCTCTGTTTCCCGCGTTTCTTCTGCCGTCTGGATAAGTCGTGCTGACGCGGCAGCTGGAGCGTGCGTGGTCCTCGGCGGCTGGAGTCCACGGGGCGCCGGCTGCGGGTGGGGGCGGCCACTCGGGTGGGGGCGGGCACCTTCCCCCCCTCCGCTGTCTTCTGTCCTGGCTTTAACGGGGTTCCTCACCCTGCAAGAGCCCGTGCTCATTGCTCGAAAGCTGTTTGTGACTGAGCTCGGTATACAAATCTGTGTTAATTCTGGGTGATTTAGAAATGCGCGGAATGAAGAAAAACCAGTTGTCCTCCGAGTCACCACCTGCAGAAAAGATTCAGTAATTTTTCTATTCCTCGTGGGAATGTTCAAACATTTTTAGACTGTGTTTTGTGATTCTCAGAGCAGAACGTTAGCAAAGGCAGGAAACTGAACGAAGTGGAGGTTTGAACCGCCCACTCTGGAAAGGCTTTTGATGCTGAGCATTTCGCCATGACCTGTGGGAAGCCAGCATCAGGCTGACTGGCTGAAAACCCCGATCGTGTAAAACGGGAACCTTCCCCTAGGTCCGAAATGAGCGACACTGGAGCCTGGAGCCTTGGCTGTGTCTCCCACTTCTGGAAATGCTGGGGTGACCCCTGGCCGTGGGGTGGCTCGGAGTCCTCACCAGAGACGAGAAAGGGGTGAAGGCTAGGAGTGTGCGTGTGCGTGTGCATGTAGCGGCGGGGTGCCAGTGGGCGTGCATGTGTGTGTATGCATGTGTGCATGTGCACATGTGCGTGCATGTGTGTGTGGGCATGTGTGCGTGTAGTGGCGGGGCGCCAGTGGGCGTGCATGTGTGTGCGCATGAGGGCGTGTGTGAGTGTGTGTGCGTGTGCATGTGTGTGTGCATGTAGTGGCAGGTGCCAGTGGGCATGCATGTGTGCGTGTACATGTGTGAGTGTGTGCGTGTGTGTGTGCGTGTGATGGCAGGCGCCAATGCCGTGCATGTGTGTGTGTGTGCATGTGTGTATGCATGTAGTGGCGGGTGCCAGTGGGCGTGCATGTGTGCGTGTACATGTGTGAGTGTGTACGTGTGTGTGTGTGCATGTAGTGGCAGGATGCCAGTGGGCGTGCATGTGTGTGTGTGCGTGTGTGCGTGTGTGCGTGTGTGTGTGTGTGTGGTGGCGGGTGCCAATGCCGTGCATGTGTGCGTGTGTGCATGTGCGTGTGCGTGTAGTGGCGGGCGCCAGTGGGCGTGCATGTGTGTGCGCATGAGAGCGTGTGTGAGTGTGTGTGTGTGTGTGCATGTGGTGGCGGGTGCCAATGCCGTGCATGTGTGAGTGTGTGCATGTGCGTGTGTGTGTAGTGGCGGGTGCCAGTGGGCGTGCATGTGTGCGTGTACATGTGTGAGTGTGTGCGTGTGTGTGTGTGCATGTGGTGGCGGGTGCCAATGCCGTGCATGTGTGCGTGTGTGCATGTG
>NW_011888912.1:1477296-1517384 GCF_000151845.1 Pteropus vampyrus | reverse complement strand
GTGCGTGTGCATGTGTGAGTGTGTGCGTGTGTGTGTGTGCGTGTGGTGGCGGGTGCCAATGCCGTGCATGTGTGCGTGTGTGCATGTGCGTGTGCGTGTAGTGGCGGGTGCTGGTGGGCGTGCTTGCACAAGCATTCAGGGCGGGGAAGGCCAAGAGGCAAAGGGAAGGAAGTGGCGGGCAGCTGGAGACCACAGAGTGGCCCCGGGTAGCGTCCTGGGCTGGTCTGCAAGCTGCTCTCCTGGGGTGTTTTGCAGGCACCGAGGCCCCAGGTCTGGGATGGGGACTTTCGGGTGTCAGGCAGTCCACTGCGGCCTGGCGGAACGGCCTCGGCCGTGAGTCACAGCTCCTGTGCACCGACCAGGACCCGTGACCCAGGCAGACAGGGGAGAGGGGCTCGCGGGGTGGGCTGGTGGGGGTCAAGCGCCGAGAAGGGCTGTGCCCCGGGTGTGGAGAACCAGTCTGTGGAGAGGACCCCGTGGGGACCCCCAGATGCCTGGGCTCTGCGGGCTCCGGTACCTGGCGCCCCAGGTCTGTGACCCCATGGCCCTGGGTTTTCTGTCCGTCTGGGCTTTTAGGAGCCGTCAGTGCCGGCCCTGCCCGCCCCGCAGGAGAAGCGCTATGAGAATGACCCGAGCAACGAACACGGACGCGCACGACCCCGGGTCACGGTGATTTTCCGTGCCTGAGCCCGGGACGCCCCGGTCTGGAGCCCTCCCCGGCCCCCCGTTGGCCAGGTGCCCGCTGTGGCTTCCGCAGGTGCCGACCTCCGCAGAGTGGCTGCGGGCGCTGCGGGGGGCTCTGAGCAGCGAGCGGGCGGGCGTCACTGCAGAGTGAAACGCAGCAGCCACTGGTTTGCTTTTTCTAAAACGAAACCAGAAACTGAGGGACGTGCAGAGGAAATGAGACTCGGGTCCCTGTGCTGCTGGAGGCACATGCTTCTGGGAGTGACACAGCCACTAGGGTCACTGGGGTGGCCTTCGTGCCAATGCGGGAAGAGCCATTAGAGCTTGAGAACTGCTCCTCCCCAGGCCAGTGCCCGAGGCCACATGCGACAGAAGGGTGCTGAGCGGCCCTGGGCACAGTCGCTGCTCAGGAGTGCTGCTTGCTGTCTGCAGGACAACTTGGTGGGGCTGCCGTTTGTCCCCCGGCTCCCCCGGCTCCCCCGCCCCGGCGACTCGAAACGCGTGAAGCCAGCAACCTGGGCTTCGGCAGCCATCCGCAGACGTGGCTGAGATGAGGCGGCAGATAACCTTTTTGTCATGATGTCTGGCGAGAATGAATATGTTTAAACCAGGAATATGCACTAGAGCTGTGCGCGTGGCCGTGTCGGCATGGTCAGTGCATGCGTAGACGGTGGACCGAGGGGACAGTCACGCCAAGGGTTCCCGGAGCTGGTTAAGCACGTGCGCCATGCCAACGGCGAGAGGCTCACAGGACGTGTGCGTGTTGGCGCCGAGGGGGAGGCAGGGGAGCAGAGTGGAGGGTTGCCGTTTATCCAATTATAGGTAAATTTTCATGTGCTATTTTTAGGGTTTCTATATATTTTTTCATTGCGGCAAATCGGTAGCACAAATAACTGACTTCTGCCACCATTCCTGACTGTCCTACGATTGTTCCTAGCTCAAGAACATGCTCTATGAAAATTGCAAAATTGCCTCTAAACACGTTGTTATTTTGGTGCTACAGTCTTGCTTGGCCTTACCTCACTGGGCTAATGACGTCACTGATGTGTTCGCCTCTCCTGCTGATACTGTGTTGACTACGCGCCTGGTGCGTATCGAAAGCATGTGATACCAATATTTCCAACTTTATCGTCTTAATGACCCGGCATTCTAAAGTCAGCGGTGTGCTTGTTGAATCACATAAGGAGTATTTTCAGGAAAGCAACAAATTATTCAAGCCTTGGATGGGTGAGAAAAGCGGCTTGTATTTTCTTTAGAAAACATTTGTCACGAAAGGAAACTTCTGCTTGGGTTTGGCTACTGGCAGGATGAACTCGTTGGATTTGGATGGTATCATTCTGTGCCAGCCGCCTCCTGACTTTGTCACCGTGTATTTATTTATTAGCTAAGAGCATCCTCCTCAATCGATTGCGGGATGTTTCAGATCAAGGTGTTGGTTACCTAGCGATCGAAAGGATGGTTGACGCTTCCTGCAGTGCGGTCCTAAAAATCCACGTGTATTTTGAGATGAGGTGATCTGTCATGCCTAGTAATCCTTCATGATTACTCTCCAAAGTTAAAAAAAGATAGACATTCCAAATCGAGATAGAAACATGCCGTAGACCAATGATTTCATCTGAGCATTAAAGAAGAAAAACAGTCTCTTCTCTGATACATTGTCTAAAGTTTATACGGAAATAAGCTGTGCCCTTTGTTTGAAGAGAGCGAGCCCTGTGTGAGGATGATTTATCTCTTGCTGAACTGCCCTAACTGTTTATGACAGCAAAAAGACAGGTGTCATTAACCTTAGGTGTTGACAATTTAGAATTCATGGGAATGAGTTAGAAAAGCGCCTGACGGCCTCAGCCCTACATTCGTGGAGAACAGATGAGTCCTCTGAACCATGGCCACGGATTCCTCGCATTACCAGGAAAAAGTTCCCCTCGAATTTTCGCAGCAAGGGCCTGGTTTTACGTCCCTTCTCTCTGAAGTTGGAGTGAAATTGGTTTTTTAGGAAAAATAGACCTATATTCCAATCAAACCATTTTCCAAGGTCCTAGAACCAAGTTTGTTTGTAAGTCCGTAATTTAATGAATCGTTTGACCTCCCTTGTAAGTGACTCCTGTGTAAATTAGTGATGGGTTCCTGATTAATTTATTTTTGCTGCTGTTCCTGGATTTTAAAAATGTGCATTCCCCAAGATCACCCTCTTCATAAATACCGTCAATAAATTTTAGCACGGAATGGCCATTTGTGCCTTTCTCCCCTGCAGGATGATATAATCAGGCGTCCTAAAGCAAATAAGAACACGCTGACCCCAAAAACGTATCAGATTAAAACCCACCAATAAAAAATGAGGGGTCACGGCAGAAAACTCGCTGCAGCTGCCATTTGCTCCAGATGGCCATCACAGCGGCTCGGAGAGTTTGGGGTGGGAGCTGGGCTCCGCGGGGCCATGCATTCTCTCGCACTCTTGAATCTCTACATACGTTTATCTTATGAGCCCCACTGCTGTCCCACGTTAGATCTACTTAACATCTACTGAGAGTATCGATTTTTTCTCCTTCGGACAAGTGAGCGCAGTGAGATGGTCTCCCTCCTCTAAGCCAGCCCGTTAGGGAAAGCCAGGCTTGTGGCGGCGTGCAGAACGCTTCGCCGTGTGCGTGACGTGCTGCTGTCACTCTGAAGACTCAGCTCTCTTTCAAACCCGATTAACTGATCTTCGTCAAGCTCGTGTGCTAGTTCTATTCCGTGTATGCACAGTGATCACACCTCCGTCAACATCAACTCCCCAGGAGTGGCTAAGAAAGGATTAATGGAAATATAACTTTACCAAAGTGGTAATATTATATCCAATGATTACATGAACCATTTGAATTATATTCACGCATTTTTTTTTTAAAGGGAATTTTCAGTCGTCGTGAGACCAGAGTTTACGAGTGTACGATTCAGCTGAAATGTTTTAGTAAAACTCGGTAGATAAATCGAAGACCCTGAACTCCTGTAACAGCGGTTATGCCTTTGACATCTTCTTATTTTAAAGAAACTGCTGAAAATTTGGCAAAACGGGTACGGATGGCTCTCATTGAGCTGGGCATCGTCATCGTGGACGAAAGGGTGAGGTTACCGGACTCAGAAGGCAGTGACCCCCCCGCCCCCCGAAATGATTCCCATCCCCGGTAAATGCGTGCACATCTCGGTGGCCGGGACATCTGTTTTGGCTTGTTGTTCCTCTTGGCTGCTTTTCAATTGAATTTCCTCGAGCAGGTCCCAGGCTTGTCACTGCGGCCAGGGGCTGTTAAGCATGGCAACGGCTCCTACATTAAGCAGGAGGTTCAGGGCTAAGCTAATAACTCGCCTGCCTCTCTGACTGATCACGGTGATGCTCTCTGCGCCCCCGGGGAGGGGTGCTCTTTGTCTATGCCTCTGGGGGAGTCGGTTCTGACCCACTCGCTCGTGGGGCTCGTGGAAGCTCCTTGTGGCTTCCGTGGGGTGGCTGAATGAGGCTTTGCCTCAGTCGAAATGTGGTGTCCTCTGCAGGAAGCCAAAGTGTCCCTTCGCCACTTCCTAGGTGGTTCCTGACGCAGGAAGGAGCTTGAGTCAATCCTGCCCTCCCGTGCGGGGCGGCCCCGCCTGTCCCAACTGGAAACGAGCTCAGCTGCTAAACGGGCACCGACCTTAAACCCAAGGACCTTCCTTTTCCCAAGGCGGGCATGGCACGGGGGATTCTGTCTTCCAAACGCAGCCCTGGCCCCTCCCGCGGACGCGGCCCCGGGAAGTGACAGGGACCAGGCGGTGTTACAGAAGCAGCACGTGACACTCGCCACACTGCTCCCCGGTGCCGCGGGACAGGGACCAGGGGCGCACGTTATAAACTCGCAGGAGGAATTCAGAGGCGTTTCATTAAAAAATACTTTGTCGTAACGGATTTCATACGGAGCATCTGTTATCTCACGGACGGCCAGCAATAGGGACTCTGCTCACGCTTCCTGTCTCTTATGTTCTCATGCTAGAACTTTGCTTTCTTTGACATTGTTCTTTCCACGCGGGCACCGGCTTCGATTTCGTACCCGCCCCCAGCGTCGTGTCTGAAGCATAGCATTTGCTCCGGCTTTAAATTAAATAAGAGTCGAGGACAAGCTGTGCAGTATTTCACCCAGTAGGTGGCCCGCGGCCGCCCCAGAGCCGAGATTTCCAGGCTGCTTCTAGGGTTTTACTGGCAAATACATTTGTGTGTACAAACATTTTAATAACCAGGGTTTTCGCTGTGTTTTCGTCCCGGAATCACTGAATTAAATCGTTTGGAGAAATCAGAGGTTCTTTAATTTTTCAATAATAGAAAGAAAGCTTCCTTTCAAGGTTTCAGTTTAGCAGAGGGGCTAAAAATTTAATTCCAGCGAATTTGCTTATCTGACCCACGTCTTATTAGCACGAAGCACTGATGTTCTCACCAGCAAGAGAATTTAAAGTAAAAAGCAAAAAAAAAAAAAAAAAACCACCATTTCATACTGTGTGTTCAATACAAGCAGATTTCCCGGCATTAAAACAAATTTTCTGATTTATCTCCACATATCTGTAAATTTGGCTTGCGAATATATCTTAGGGAAGGTAGAATTAGGAGGGCGCAAACACAGAGAGGGGGTTTTAATAGGTCCGTAATGATATAAAATTTATTCTGGGGCCGAAGTAAAACTTAATGGTTCATAAATAACAAATTCATTCTATTTTTAATACTCAGGTTATATGAACACCATATAACATCTTTATGGCACCATGAGTAACGTTTAAATCCTTGACTTCACTGGAAAAACAAATATTTCCAAATCTTGACCATGAAATGATTAGCCAAGTAAAATGTTTTAATAAATATTATTGGATTAGAACATGGTTGGTTGCATTATAAACTGTCTTATAAATGCTTTATGTCATCTGTTGCACTGCATTTTTAAGTGTTAACGAATTAATTTATTTTAAAGGCCACGTCAAGGTGAAAACACCTTGTTTTCACTGGGGCATTAGGCAGCAGGACACTACATCACGGAGCTATTTCCCATTCAGTCCTATCAGTGGTGGAAGAGAGGGTAGGACATAAAATGTGGTATGGTTTGTTAAATATTCATTTATAATTTGCATTCATTATTAAATTATGTGTTGGGCTAATCTCTAACCGTAAAAATACATACACTGTCATAAAGCTCTCAGAAGACATAATAAATATTTTATAATTTAGTGTTACTTTTAGTGTTGACTGGATCGCATACAAACGTTTGTCGTAATGACACTTAATTATTCCAAGGAGATTTGATCTGCGCTGGTATTGAGCCAATAATTCATTCAAGCCTTCGGGTCACTAAGAGAAATATCAGTTTGGGGACGCCATCTCGTCCTGATGAGTGGCGGTTCGGGACTTACCCCGCACGGAGACCCTGTCATTCACTGCCTAAAACCATGTCAGCGCCGAGTGCTGACTTTGAGGGGCTTATTTTTCAGTGGTCTCAATGACGAAGTTCACTTCTGGCTGGGAACCTTGAGAGCTGAAATTCTCTGAGATTCATTCGGCCCCTCGAATGGACTCTCCCAGAGTACAGTAAATTCCAGCCCCAGAATTTTCCACGCTCGAATAGTCAAGTATTTGATGAAGGCCCCTAGCTGGGGTATTCAATTTGCATTCGGTAAACTGCAAAGGAGCAGCCAGCACGGCAGACTGGACGGGATGGGGTGGTGGTTTGTATTATAGCAGCCTGGTTGCTGCCCAATGAAGCACGTAAAAACAGTTCATTAAAATGTTTATGTGCTCGGCTGCTTAATGCAAAGAAAGCTTTATTGCAGCCTTATAAAACCTGGGTAACTTCGCGTTGGAGCCGGATCGATGCATCGTAATAACTCAGGCGGACGCTGCGTCTCTCCTGGAACGCAGGGAAGAAGCGGCCCCCCTCGCCCTCGCTTCTCTGACCGTGCGTTGTTAGGTGTTTAAAGCTAATCCGGACTTTATTTCTGTTTTGCTCTTTTTAAGTCAGATAAAATAATTCCAAGTTCATTTGTAGGCAATTTGTGAGATATATAAATATATATTTTGCATAAAACCAGGGAGTACTTACTGTCTGCAGTACAATCTAATCGGTGAACGCGTGACTACCGCGTTCTGATTGGGAGTTAAACTTACGGCATCTCAACTATGTCGAACACCAGAAAAATAATCAGTGTCACCTTGGAGAACAGATGTAATCATTTATTTGTCAGCTGGTTTCTCCCCTTCATGTCGACATTTTGGGGGGTGCATGGACACATTTTAAGCCCGTGAGGATGTGGCAGGGAGACCACAACTGTGTGAGGCTGTTAGCTCCCTCTGTGCTGACATTAAAAAAAAAAAACAAAAAAACCCCACAAAACTTAAAAACAACTAGATCTATAACAAGAAATGATAAAAAAAAGTTCCTTAAAACAAACAAAACAACATTTTTTAATAGAAAATTGATGTATGTGGGGAGTTACCTTCACAGGATACAAACGATTAGACTTACAGGTGGAACCTAATATTTCCAATTGATCTACGCAAAGCCTTCCAATACAAATGGTGTCTTCCGTTTGGATGCTGAAAATGGCCTCGGAAACAAGCACGAGAAGAAAATTCGCCCTCAGGAGCAAAGCCGAAGGTGCGCACATGACAAAATGGTAGAAGCCCTCTCTCTGTTTTCTCCTCTTCCCCCGCCGGACGCCCGCTGTTTACTGTGACAAGCTAACACACAGAGGAAGGGACCAGATGGCACAACAATTCGGTCAAAATGCATCAATTAAAATACCTGTTCCTTGCACAGAACAGACAGGCTCGAAGCGGTCTGGGGTTGGAGCTGCATGGCTGCCCCCAGCTCGCATGTGGAGTTGTTTTCTTCCTGATGCCCAGCACTGCTCAGTCTCAAGGGGGATTCTTCTGGAATCGGGTGCTAGGTCCCGTGAAGACGAATTTGACGCCAACGCACCGTCCCCGTTCACAAGTATTAGTTATTCACAGAAGCCAGCACCTCGCATATCTTACACCTGGTGGGCGCCCCGCAAACACCTGCTGCAGAGTGTCTGATGGGGGGGTCTTCTCAACTCTGTTTGGGAGCCTAGTGGCTCGTCTCTCGCGTTTGAGAGTATGAGGTCGGGGCCCTAGGCCGCTCTCCAGGTGTACGCAGACCCCTCCAAAAACACCTATTCGCGCCCTGCTGAGCCCAGGGCGCTTCCCGTTTTCCGTGTGGATTTTCAGAGTCGATTTTGGGTTGTCGAGTTGGCTCTGAGCCACACCCGTCCAAGACCACGTCATGGAGAATCTTCTAGACTGCACATCCCATCGGCTTTCACGTAAGATCGAGAGGGTGCGATGTGAGCGGTGACGGGCTCTGGTGCGCTGTCCTCTGCCGCGGGGCTGCGGATGGGACACTTGGGGGCGCCGGCCGCACCGCCCACTGGCGCCATCGACGTCGGCGGCCGTTCTTACACTTGGATGACTGTTTTGGCTTCAGGTGGCCCTCGAAGCCTGTCAAGGATCAATTTTCAGCATATTTATTGGCTGTAGGTGGGCGTGTGTTTGTGCGAGGGAGACCATGGCTGTGCGATGTGTGAGCACAGCCAGAGAGTGGACAGCCCCGGGCTGGTGCGGGGACGAGGCCTTCGGTGTGAAACCCGCTCCATCTATGCTCGTGGCTTTTCACTTCCCGGGGTGACAAAAGCGATCTCGGAGAAGTGCAATTAAGCTTCCTCATCTCCCGCAGCTTCAGAGAGGCTGGACCCGGCGGACAGAGGGAGTCTCGCGGGCCGCACGGGTCCCCTGAAGCCCGCTCGGGTCTAATTGCACACGTCAGTGACCCCCGGCCCTGTGGCATATCAACTTGATGTATATAATTGATAACCAAACATTTGCCACAGCCTGTTCAACCGTAAGGCCCCAAAGAAATGTATATAATGTTGATTAAAGTGATTTTTGTACAAAAGGGTCAGAGACATTAACAAGTTAAAAGCAAGTGCGAGCTCCGTTCTGATTTGTCTAAGCTTTGTGCAGTTTCGCCCATAATTGACACCACATGTTTATGCCTACTTCTGTCAAGTTTAAGGCGGTAGGTGTTCCGTGCATTTAGCAGTGCTCTCGAGATTAAGTACTCAGAGAGGTGGGTTTCAGATTTTATCGCAGCACATGGCGAAGGAGAAAGATTTAAATAAACCCCCCCAGCACCTTGTGTTAAGTTGTCTGCTCGTAAGGGCCAACCAAAGTAACAGTAACTCTGAAAAGGATTCGAGTGGACATCTAAATGATAATTACCGGGTAATTTTGTTTGGGTAATAATTTGTGGTGTTATTTTTATAACTGACATGAGACGTAATGTATTTTTCAGGGTCCTGCAACAGCACAGCACCGAGCCGAAGGTGTCAGAAGGGATTTGTGGGAACGGTTATTGAAGAAAGCTGGGGGCTGTCGAAATGCTGCACAGGCTAGATTTTTTTTCAGCCCGTACCTCTGGAGAAAACTTTCCTCAAAGTGTGATGTCTGTGGGCTCGGGCCATGTGGCAAGCCCTCTCCTAGGCTTTTAAAATCCTCTATTTCCATTGCTAAGAAACCTGCGAGGTATCTTTCGAAGATCTTTTCCTGTGTCGTGACATACACGCCACTGGGCACTTGGCACTGTGGCCGCTCGCTGTCCCGTCCTTGTCCCTCATTCTCTCCTCCTGTGTCTGCGCCTTGCATCCCTCTGCACAGCAAGGACACTGCAGGGACATTACTTAGCGCTCGGTCCTTTACTGGCAGCACTCGAATCTACCGGGATGACCCACCGCCTGCCAGGCCACGAACGGACACTGACGCATGGACCACCCAAACTCCCCGCCACCGCAGATGGCAGTTACCCTCGGCCCTCCCGCGTGACGGCATCGCATGCCCTGCACCCTCCCGCCCGCGTGCTCTGTTTGTTGACTTGTAATTTTAGTGATTTGCGTGCCTGTCTTATCTTCCCGGCTGGACCGAAAGCTCCTGATGCTTGTGGCTTTTGCCTGTCTCCCTCCTTCCCGGGCAGAGTGGTCACTGGGTACCACATGGGGTTTCAGTGGATTCTGATGAGTTAGGGACACTTAAGCTAGAGACGCGGAACACCCTGAGGGCAACAAGCACAGAGGAGGGTGGGCCACACCCGGGTCAGGCCCTAGAGTCAGCTTCCAGGTTCCTATTTCCACAGATATAAAAGCAAGGGAAAATCCATTTTTAAATTTCCACACTCTCTTGTTTCCGAGTTTGGAAATCAAGACGTTCTCTGTTCCCCGTGGAGGAGAAACGGCCTCAGGCCTGCGGTGGCAGCTGAGGCTGAGGAGCATGATGATCCTTGAACTCAGACATACGAGGATGCATTTTATTAACTGGTTGGCGCCCAGAGCAGGACGGGGAGAAACCAGCCTGTCTCAAGCCATTTTAAGTTCCAGGCGCAGAAAGTGTGCTTTTTTAGCACCAGATGATTATTTGAGGAATGACTTTACCGGGGGAAGTTCTACCAATCATTTTATTTCTTTTCTTTCTCTCAAATTGGAGGAAAAGGGCGACCGACGGCCTCCAGCACGCACACACATTCGGCATGTTAATGGTAGACTCATCTGTTTGTTTAATGGTAAGTCTGGGGAACTACCAAAGAAGCCGATCTGCTTCTTCGGGGATGTTCCAGACTTTTCCCGTCTTTCTTGGTTATCTCTTCCTCGCCACATAGAGATTTAAAATAATCAAAGCGGTTATCGAAATCATTTAAACAGGAAAAAATCAGTACCTTTCCACCGATCTTGTTTTCCAGAAAAGATTTTTTTTTCATTCCAAACTACATTTCCCCCCAACTTCTGTTCAGTCCTTGGCATTAGATTTTAATCGAGCCAGAATAGTTTTCAAATGATAAGCACATCGACGCAGATGAGGTGTTTCTAATGTAAGTTCTAAAAGTGGAAATTCAAGAATACTGACGTTAGGAACATGTTTGTGTCTTTTTTTCCCTTCGTGACGAACCCATGTCTATTCTCTATGAAATTGATGTCAAAAAAGTATTATATATTTTCAGCAGGAAATAGAAGCCTGCCCCCTACTATCCTTGTCGGGACGTCGAAGCCCCTTAATCATACTTTTCATTTCGGTACATTGAAATTTCCGTTACCAAGGACAACGTCATAAATAACAGTGTTTGTGAAATTTTACCTGCGGCTCCCTAACTTTGTGCATTAAGCATGAGACCAGCAGAGAGGTGGTCAAATGTGAAAATTTATAATCATTTATTACGTGCGGCTGAAGCAGGAAGGGAATAAAGCGCGAAGGCACACATCTATAAACGGAAGCCGAAGAGCTTAAATGAAAAGTAAAGTGAATTTCTGTGTCTTGTCATAAAGTAATGAGAAGCTAGAGCTTTTATTCATAGCAACCCAAGATGCATTTACTTCAATCTCGCTTCGGCAGTAAACGCTTCTCTGATGTATTGCTTGGGACTTACAAAGAAATATTTGTGCTCTACATAATAGTATAGTTAGGAGAATTACTGCATGGTTGAGGAGATTCTATAAAGCTTTATGGCTGGTGGTGTTACTGTAATTTAATCACAATGTAGCGAGTGTAGTACTTTAATATCGCAGGTTACTTTTTTATTTACCATTTATTAGTAACTGACAGAGTCAATCATCTGCACATCATAAACAAATCATGAAGGGATTCTGTAGGAACCCTAAAATTCCGGAATAGATGTACTGTGGCTGTTTTCCACTGCCACATTCTCTGTAATGAGTTCACCGTGAAATTATTATTTCGATCTGTGAAATGTAAGTCAGGCTCAGTCCATTGGCCAAAGAAAACCTGAGAACACTTTATGTCACGAGTACAATTAGCTCTGCATGTCCTTCGTGCGCTGAAATAAGTCCTTGCTCCAATCCTAGCAATGACGAGATGTGATTTCCGAAAAATCTGAAGGTATTTAGCTAACTGTTCTGTAATATTTGCATGAACATTACTATAATATTAAGCTTCAATCAATGCTTTCTCATTAGAATTTATGATAAAAATTCTATAAAGAGTTTTCGATTTAATATTCCTTAACCGAATGCGACTGCTTTTATTCTTTCTGCTTATTCCTCTCTTGATAGGTAGATAGAAAGATAGACGATACAGACAGACAGTATCGGCTGTTCCATAAATCAAGCACGTTAATGCAGTTGATGTAAGGACAGTTAGTCAACACCGGGAAAAAAGAACGAGCCTGAGCTCAGGAGACCGTGCGACATTGTGGAAGGTAGACTGAGCTCAAATCTAAGGCAAGGTTTCATTCTCTGGCCTTGGCCATGTCTCCTGACCATGGAGGATCTCGGTAGTTCCAGCTATGAAATGGGAGTAACAGTATTTGTCTCATTAACCTCTCTAGATTCTTCTAAGGATCAAATAAAACATTGCACGAGACAGCATTCTGCAGACAGGAGAGGTACCCACGCTATCAATGCTTTGGACATAAAAGACATAAAATAAATGCAGTGTTGAGTGTCCAGGTACTTTTTATATAATATGTGAACAGCTTTTCTTAAAAGTGGGTACGAAAGCCACGTGAAAAAAAGCTCTTGTCATTTTGCTAATATTTATTGAGCACCTACTATGTGCCAGGCACTGACAGACCCTACTGCATTGAGAATAGTTGGTGAAAATTTCCAAAAGGAGAATGAATTTACACTAGGTCAAACGTTAGCACATAGCCAAGTCCAATCACCTCTTCTGGAACCTTCAGACCTGCAGCTGCAGGCTGCTCCGCCTTTCAGCGTGATTGATTAGATTTTCTCAATTTTTAAATTTGGGGAATTTACACACTCTTAAATTCTCCGCTGACCTTCAACTCACCTATGGCTAGTCCCGTGTGATGACGGTAGGCTATAATTTAGTGACAGTGACTGAGCTCCAGTCGGGGGGTGGGGGGCGGGGCGATACTTCTGGAAATAAAAATAGCCCCGCTCCAAAGTACAACCCGAGATTAACAACCCAAAGAAAGAGAAACAGGTAACAGGAGTGACCATTCAGTTGAGAACAGAAATGTCAACAGAAGCCTGGGCTTTATTGATTTTGTCACTGATGTTGTTTAGTTCCTGGTGCCTGGAACATCCTCTCTTCTTGCCTGTCAAAGTCTTGCTAATTCTTCAAGGCAAGTCGTCCTCATCTTTGAGATCCTGTTGGCTTCTGGCATATCTTGCACAAGAAACTAATCAAATGGTCATCGAATTTAATTACCACAACTTTTAAAAAAAATCGTCCGATCTAGATATGTTTGTAACATTAGGGTTTTTTTTTTTTAACATGGGCGACTTCAAAGCTATTTCAGGCACTATAAAACAGTGGTATATTGGTTTTATTTTTCTTTTATGAAATTAAAATTAATTTGAAAGCGCCACCAAATTTTATACTTTAAGTGCAGTGTAACCTTATTCTGTTTTTCTCCTTCGAGGTTAATTTCGCCTCTTGCTCCTGTACATTTCCAGCGTGCTCTGTAGTCAGAAGCGAGCGTCCTCCTGGCTGGTACGGTCCTCCTGTCCTGCGCTTTCAGCGCTGTGATGGGTGCAGAGGGGACCAAAAACCTTCCAGAGTCTGAGTCATCTTAGAATTAAGACCGATCTGGGGGACTCTGCCTTCTGTCAAAACCAAACGCCGTGGAGATCCTGCTGGGCGTGGGCGGTGTCCGACTTGGTGTCCCTGCTCCTTACCGAAGAGGGAGGACCATGGAGAGGACGGACGTGTGAGCCTTTCCAGCCGCACTGCGGCCGAGGCTCATCGTCTCTGTTCTAGAAAACTGAGCATTCTCATGTCAGACAGGAGAGTGCGGGGCGACAGCAAAGTAGGATCCATAAAATATGCCCAACCTTCCCATCTGAGGTAATTTTAAACCATTTTCTACATACACTTATCTTCTTACTACTGTAGGACGTAGAAATAAATGCCGGTGTGTGTGTGAGTGATAACGGAATTATGGTTCAGTGGGGAAGACCCCAGCCATTTGGGAAGTTCTGCGTGTCACATCGGTGCTGACACCAAGGCACAGCCCTTCGCCCTTCGAGTTCCTGCCGTAGGTCCGTAAGTGACCGGAGCTGCCATCTGAGTTTTGTGGAGATTGTCACTGCTGCTTGAGGAGAGCACACTGGACAAGCGTTCGAATGGATTCCGGAAGGCCAGCGAGGTGGCTGTTGCAGCCTCATCGAGTGGCCGTGGAAGGGTGAGCTAGGGAGATGGTGACGGTGACGATGACGGTGGTGGCGGCGGCGGTGACTGCGGTGGCGTATATTTAGGAGCCAGAGTTGTCCGGATGGGGACAGCGTTCCCGGCTCACGCGCCGGTGACAGTGCTGCGGTCCCTGGCAGGGGCCCAGACGCGCCCGAGACCAGCTCGCGGAGGCGTCAAGCGGGCGGCTGGATATTCGTGTCTGGAGCTCAGGTGAGCGATCGGGGCAGGAAAGGATGCGTGTGACACTGGGCTGTGGGCACAACTGAGGTGGCCCCGAGAGAGGCCTAGTGTGAGAAGAGCATAGTCTCTGGGCCGGTCTTGAGAACGTCTGGCCTCTAGAGTTCGGAGAAGGGAGACCGAGGCTGAGAAGGAGCCGGAAGGAGAGTCCAGACCGAAAGCCCAGCCGCGTGCATCCCGGTGCTCCGGCGTGTCGCACTGTCCCTCTTTGTGGAAAGAGATACCATTATTATCGCATATTCTGCAAACTCAGATCTGAGTCGTTTATGTCGAGACAAATCTAACGGGTGACCCCTCGTTCTAAAATCTTTCATGAACAAAGATGTGCTCATTGACAAAGCATTTAGATCACATCCTTCTTTTGTTCAAAACCCTTTCAAGGGTTAAAATATCGCGATTTTAATTCCCATTTCCCGAGTTACGGTACGGCCGACAGCGTTTTTTTTCTTCTGGAAGTTGGTAGAGTGAATGCTTTCAAAATTTTGGGCGGAGGGGTGGAGAGGAGAAAAGGAGGAGAAAGCGTCAGGGCCTGTTCCCGGCCTCGAAGGCCACCCCTCCTGTGCTCGCGTCTTCTGGGCCCGTCCATGCTTCCCTGACAATAATTCTTGAAATCGAACCAATTGCTCATCCGGGGAGAGACTCAGGCCGCCAAGGGCAGCTCAGGCTCTGGGCCTTCGGGCCGGAAGAGCATCCGAGGACAGAGGGCAGGAGCGGGAAGGAGCGGCGACCCCTGACGCCCCTTCTGAGGACGGTGGTGAGCCCTCCGGGTGGCTGGTGGGTTTGCTCCGGTGCCACAATCACCAGTGGGCAGGAAGTGAGACTTCAGTATCTCCAAAGGCAAGGAAGACGGCGAGGAGAGACGGCCGACGGACCTGGCCTCAAACGCGGCCGTGCGGCGGAGGGGACCGTTTTCAGCAGGAGCTGTTCGGGGGCTGCGGATGAGAGCTGTTTCAAAGCGAGTTGAACAGTCAGCGGGAGGTGGAGAAATGCGCCGGACGGAGGTAAAGATGACTTTTGACTGTCAGGAGGAGGAGAGAGGTCGGGCTGGAGGAGGACACCCGTCCAAGGAAGGGTTCGTTCCCGTGGGAGACTCTCCAGCACGTTTGCGTCTCTTTGGCACGGATCCAGTTGAGAGAGCGAGGAAGAAATTTCCTAGAAGACAAAATGGATGAATCACTAAGACTCAGGAGAGCGACTTCCTGAGAAAGGAGGCGAGAATCGCGTCTAAGGCACCAGGGGCTTGTCTTCAGTGGCCGGACCGGAGGAAGGCACAGGGAGTTGGGGAACGGGCAAGGATGCTCTTGAAATAAGGACTGGGTCCTCTAATAGAAGATGAAGAAGCCGAAGTAGTTTAAAAACTGGGTAAAACCGTATCCCCTGGATTGCGAGTTCATGGAGGTGGAAGACGCCGTCCTAATGATTTTTGCTTCACGACGAACACTCAATAAATGTATGTTGAACTGAACTGATGAAAGCCCTACTATTTCTTACATTAACTGGGTGTTAAAATCTCAATCCAAGATGCTTTGAATTACGAGCTAACATATTTACATGTTAGATCTTTCTGCAGAGCTTTCTCAGCCCAGCGAGAGGACACAGCTTAAAGTGGTGGACGGATGTCGGCGTAATGAAGGCTCGTCCTATGTATAAACAACACCGTCACTTATAAATGTTTGTTTTCATTTAGTAGAACTTAAGAATGTGTGCCTTGAATGAAAATTTAATTTTAGTTATCCGTTTGTTTGTTTTAATGCTCAAGTTAGAGCTCAAGAAAGTCCCAGATCAGTGCGTTTGCATTTTACAGACTCCGAAAAATAAAGTTACCTTCGTTCATAGTATTCAAAGTACTTCGTGGTGTTCGGGGTAGCTGCATAAAGTAGGAAGAATTACGCGCGAGAACACTTAAGTCTGGCCTGTTGCCCATACAAAGACCACCAGCAAGGACGTTACTGTAGGAGAGAGTTCTGAATCGTGACTTCTCATTTCAAAATAAACAGTTATCATGAACAGTTAGAAGCAGCGTTAAAAATTCAAATATCTGTTTGGCAAATATCTAATTTCTTTATTAGACCAGGTTTTTGGAGATAAAGACTGTGTTTTCCTCCCTATTTTTAAATACAGTTCCTTCGCCCCTGGCTTAAGGTAACCTGACGCCTGTTATCGAACTCGAGGCACTGGCCTTAGAGATGCAGTGTTTGCTTGAATCACTATCGAATGGCAGCTGGAGAATATTCGTTCTCATCTATTCATACTGGTATTAGTTTGTTATCCAACATCTAATCCCGTAAGTGCGCGTCTCTTCTGAACTCACGTAATGTCTTTGTATTCTCGTGTTTTTATGCATATGTATCAATGCTTCGCACGGAGCCTGGCTTGTCAGAGATGCTCTGTGACGGCTGACCGAACAAACTGATGCTTTGCAATGACATTCTGGGTGCCTGTCTCCCCCTTCAACAATAAATGAGGCCGGGGCCGTCCCCACCTGCCCGTTCGTCTCGGCCACGGCCCCGCGTGCAGCCTTGCACGCTGGACGCCGGCTGAGCGGCTGCCCAGCCTCGCCCCGGGATCGGTACTGACTCCGAATGTCATTAGGGCTATCTCCTTTCGCTCATTTTCTTTCCCTATTTTTCATTCTTCACCTGCTTTTTTCCCTCCCCTGTATGGCTCAGTTTCTCCTCTCTTGCCTTCTCAGGTGTATTTCTGGCATTAGTCCCGTCATATTTGCCGTTTCAAGTGTATTTTGACGTTAGCGCCTTCGTATTTTGCGGTCTGATTACGGTTTGGCAGGTTAGGTGAGGCAGCCTCTTCTGTAACGACCTACAGTATCGGCGACGTGATTAATAAAATGTAGGCAGCACAGGAATGACCCAGCACGACACTGGGACACTTGGCTGTCCTTCAGAACCGGTCCACGAGGTCACCTTGGTGCCCGTGTGTGACTGTGTGTGTGTTGCACTCACGACCCCTGTCCTGACCATCGACCGTCGTAGAGGTAACACGCACCACCTTTTGTGGTTTGCTGACTCCGCCTTGTCACGTATTAATAAATGAACGCTTCGGGTGTTGCCTGGGACTCACAACCATTACGTTTGTGGTCATCCAAGTACTTGGGTGTTAAATTGCCCGCAAACGCAGTTCATTCTGTTTTCTACTCCACTGCCACGAGCCTTATTTCTTAAATATGTTTTGATTTGCTCAACAGGATTCATTTATTTTTGACCAAAAAAAAGGACAATTCTGATAAGTCTTTCGATATAGGGAATGTAATACCCAGAGTAATTCCAGTTTGCACCTTCAGACACTGATTTTTTAGGTAGGCTCAAGACAGTAACATTAAGCTATAACTTGATTTGTTCTGCATATCCTTGTGAAGAACAATAATTATCGTATTTGCCTGAGTGCTCGCTCCTCGAGAGTATTTTGTGTTATTCCTGATCCTCACCGTGTCCATTCAAGATGGTGTTATTCTCCTGTTCAGATGAGGAAACTAAAGCTTAGCAAGACTGCATTGCTCGCTTATAGCCGCTCAGCTGGTGGCCCGTTATTGAAAAAGAAGCTCTGTGCACAAACTCCAAAGAGGAACCTATTTCCTAAGTGGGGAGAAGGGTGATGGGAATGGTAGAAACGCTTGCACAGAGAGGGCGGACCGGGAAAGCGACCCCTGACGCGAACGACCTGCCGTGGTCCGGGTCCCGTCAGGAAGTCCCGACCCCACGGCCACACGGAGACGAGGAGCTGGTGTGACGTCACCAGTCCAGGAGGGACATACGGTTGGCACAGTCAGTCACAGTGAGCGGAGGTGCGGGGCTGGGGTAAGGGGGTGTCAGGGCGGTGGGTGTTAAGGGGGCCATCACCCCCTGGGGCGGATGTGTCAAATGCGGACTCCTGGAGCTACTGGGGGAGTCTTGACAGAGGGGGTGGGGGCTGCCAGGGGACGCTTGTGCACACGAACATGCGGAAACTCTTGATCTTGGCAAGAGCCACGAGATTGGGCGATATGACAGGAAATCAGGCTGGAAAGAGCGTATAATTTAACGTTGCCAGCTCGGTCTTCAAAATTACCGACAGAGCTTGCTTTGCTAGCACATGTACCAAAAAATAATTAACGAGCAAAATCTCTAAGAAATAAAATTATTTATCGTGTAGAGGGATTGTTTTTTGGGGAAAAAATTAGGAAATTTATGAAAATATAAAGAAGATAATGAAAATAACAAAATTCAACTAAAGAACATCCTCATCGGTATTTTGGTGATTCGGTCTTTTTCAGTATTCAAACCCCGATGTATTTATATAACTGGGGTGATATTCTCTAACGTCGTGTCTGCCGGAATCGAAGTTTCGAGCTGCTACAAATTCTGTGAAAAATTAATGACTGCATAATATTTTATCGTTTGGATGAAACAATTTAATGACGTTTTCATCATTAGACATTTAAGTCGCTCCCGTTTTTCTCCTAGTACGTTCAGTGTATGAAATACACCTTTTGTGATTTAAAATCCAGCTTTCCTAAGTCACCGAATCTTTTTACGTCTCTTTCAAGTTCAAGCAAGTTTTACTACAGAGGTTCGGGACGATGTGTGTTTCTGGTGTTTTTGAGTATTTTGCATTCTGAGATGCACGTCCATCCAGCAGGGGCCCAGGGCATGGATTTCTCTTGGCTTAGAAGTATATTATCAGAAAGAACGAATGAAAGAGTTATCTTAATAAAATTGAAACCAGGGGATTTTGCTGACACTGCTTTCAAAACGTGAATGACCCATGCTGACATAAGGAAAGAATAAAGATTAAAAGGTTTGGTTTCTATATGATTGTTTTGGGGCTTTTCCAGTTAAGAAGTGTTATTTACTAGGACTATAAACGTATGCCAAAAATATGTCTTCAGATGCAGAAGAGATCATTAGGTTTCACTGTCCCAAGTCAAAAGAAAAAGAATCACTTTCTGTCCAATCTTGAGAACTTTGGCCAATGGCCTGGTATTTCTTTGCGATTTCACACTTTGGATTTGTCTGCAGGCAGAAGCCAGTCAGGACCTGCACCAGAGAACAGAGCTGCCAAAATAACCGTTCCGCCCCCTCTCCAAAGCGAACCAGCCGTCTTAAATCTATATATAGAAAAATCTCTAAAATTAACCTTTGCTTATCAAAATTATTGTTTTTGTGTCATATTTCCTACAGTATAACCACCCCTGATTATAAGCCAACAAAATCCACAGAATTTATAATAAATACAAGCTATATCACCTGAATCTTTAAGCTTATAGAATTTTAACTGAATTGTGTTCATTTCCCTCCAACACTAACCCTAGGCAAATGTTTGAAAAAGACATGTGATTTTGGATATTCTTGCATTGATGTTTTTGGGGTCCTTATATGTTCTTTCTTTCTTTTTTTTTTTTTTTTTTAACATGGAAAGCAGTTACACCAGCACCGATAACCACTTAAAATGTGACCCGTCCCAGATGTTATCACCTCAGGGCAATAGTTCTCAAACTTTAAGGTGCACGAGAGGATGCCAAAGTTTTTTAGAAGTCTTTGTTTATTTAATTCTACTTCATTCGGTTTCAAAAAGTAATTTGGGGTGGCTCCAGGGACACGTGTAATAGAACAGAATGAAAATAAAACAGATGAGGACATTGGGACTGTAAAGGGAGGAAAAGATGAAGTCAGAGCCAACACTGTCCTCAAAATGTCCATCTTGAGCAGAAGTTCTGAGCAGCATTTTGGGTCTGAGGCTTCTCTCAGCTGCCAGAGAAAAAAGTGCCCCGCTCTGTGGCAAAGTCACCACATCCATGAGATAGAAAGTTTCCTGGAACCAAGCAAGGCTTGAGATAAATCTTTGTGGGTACCAACCACGTCCCTTCAAAAAATGCAAAGTTGTGTTTCATAGAGCTGTTTATTATACAGCTAAAATCCTCTGGTGAAAACAGTCTTAGGCTCGCCACATGCAAAAATTAACTCAAAATGGATTGAAGACCTAAAAGTGAGACCTCACATCAGGAAACTCTTCAATGTAAGGGTGAATCTTTGCGACCTGCATCTGACAATGGATTGATTCTTCACTGTGACACTGAAGGTACAAACAATAGCAACAAATGAATGGACTTCATCCACACTGAGATCTTTCGTACGTCAAAGGACACAACAGGATGAAAAAATAACCCACAGAATGCAAGAAATATTTGAAAACATGAAGAACTTCTAGAATATATAAAGCATGTTTACAACTCAGTAATAAAAAGACAAATAACTCAGTTTAAACAATGGACAAAGGATCTGAATAGACGTTTCTCCAAAGAAGACAAACAAATGGCCAATAGGCTCAAGAAAAGATGCTCGATATCATTAGTCATCAGGGAAACACAGATCGGAACCATCAGATACCGTGTCACTCCGGGTAGGAGTGATTTTCTTCATCTGCAAAGTAAAAAGGCAGGACTGTCTTATGCTCATTAGGGGGTAGAGGGGATAGTAGGTAAGGCGATGTCTAGCGGTAACATTTACAATGATCTTAACTGATTCTATTCATCAGATGTACAGAGAAATCAGAATTGTGCCGCTAACCCGTGATGTCGTTTCCATCCAGGCAGGTGGCCTTCGCACCGGGAAGGGTGGCCCAGAAGGATTTGATGCCCAGTTTGGATGCCAGAGCTTTAGCCAGAAGTTCAACTGAGGACCCAGCCCCCAAGCCTGGGACCACAGCTCCTGGGACCCACCGCGACTGCCAGGACCCGCCAAGACTCTTAAGAGCCCCGTCCAGAGTCACACCACAGCTGTCCGCAGCAACTGCGGGGTTCGCTGATGGAACGCACAGCTGGTCACTCTTCGCTCTTGGGCCCAGCTTCTACCCCGTGAGGCTTTCTCTCGTGCAACAATGGTCTATTGAGCACCTGCTACGTACTAGCTCCTGAGGCTACAGCAGCGACCAGACTGACAAGGCCTTTCCTCACGGAGCTTAGAGGAGATGGGTGACAATAATAGACACATAGATACTTACGATCATCGCCGATACGGTGGCGCTAACACGGAGGTAAGCAGGGTGTCCGGATGAATGCGGCCATGGAGGATTGTGGCCATGGGAAGGGGAATGTCCTCGAGAGTTAGGGCAGGAAAGGCCCCTCAGCAGAGGTGACCTTTAATCTGAGACCTGAAGTCAAGAGGAAGCCGGTCTTGTACGAACGAGGCAGAGAAAAAGCCAACACAAAGTCCCTGAGATGGAGAGGGCTCGGGTGGCGGTGCCCAGGGCTCGGGTGGCGGTGCCGAGGGAGGGCAAGGGAGAGGGGCAGACAGGAGGTGAAGAGAGAGCCTGGACCAACATGCCAGGGCCTGGGAGGCAGGTCCGGAGTCTGGATTTCGCTCTGATGCACTCGAAAGCCATCGGCAGGTTGCGAGAGGACAGGCAGGAGCGGCCTTGGGTTTCGGGGCTACTCTGGCTGTCGGGTAGAGAGTGGGTCGGAGAAGGGGAGTCCTTCAGAATGGATCACAGCAGGTGAGATCGAGTTCGGTTCAATATTTTCCCCTCGCACAGCTAGCTAGTCATACCACATCATTAACTAACTTGTCTTGCTTTGAACCACGTTCGCTGACATTCCACGGCCCCCCGTATGCAGCTCTGTCTCCCCCATCCGCTGTGCAGCAATCTGCGCCAGCACGAAAGCATCCGATCGCTGTGGCTTTGTCTTGCAGTGCAGGACGAGGCTCAGCCGCCCCCTTCCCCCGCAGGAAGGTCTCGAGTGTTCCCACACCAGTGGTTTTCAAACTTTGGGAACATCAGAGTCACTGCTTCTTCACAACGTGACCAGGGCGTTGGCATTTTGAAAGCTCCCCAGGGGATCATAACATGTGGCAAAGTTCAGCCACTGCTGTCTCACATGTGCATTTTCCTGGATGAATCTTAACACGATTTGGTCAAGTCTCGCTCACCCCTCTCCAAACTCCTCTTGTTATTCCGGTTGGGATTGCACTGCATTTTGAAATTTAGAATTAACTCATTTAGGGAGAATGGACATTTTACAGCATTTAGCCTCTCTGCCTGGCGACGAGACACGCAGCTTCTCGTGTACTTGAGTCTTCTTGTTCAGCTCTTCGGGACTTCGTCTCGTTGCTGGCGCAGGTGGGAGCTTTTCCATGTGTCCTTGAACTTGGTTGAACGTGTGTTGGGAGGCCAGTGGTTTTATTCTTTTAACCTGTGTTTAACGTGCTCTGTGCTAGCTTTTGCCCCCCTCACGTTCACACAGGTGACATTTCCTTCTTCTATCTGCGTGCGTCCAAAGAGCTTTGCCTAAAAGTTCAAAGGCACCTAAAAAGTAGGACTTGGTAGCTTGCTGTGGGAATGTGGCCTTGATCCCGTGTTGAATTCATCAGTCCCTCGTCCCTTCCGTCTCTCATTCACGGTGTCCTGCTGTGTACCAGGGATAGTTGGTCGTGGGGTGGCAGCAGGTTAGTAAAACTCAGAAGCATTGGCCTCTGCTGTCTGACAGACTCTGTGGGAAAGCAAACACGTGAATAATAAAAGGATAGAGTATTATAATGCTTCGCCACAGAAACCCGAATGGGGTTACCTAGAGACACAAAGAAAGAGCTGTTAGTCCGAGGTGGGAGCCGGGAGAGGCATTGGGAAAGGCGACCCTTGACCTGAGTTTGTGTTTGACATTTTTATCAACTGCTGGGATTAGGAAAGAAGGCATGCTTATCACACTTGCAGATCCAGGCAGCTGTGGAGCCACTGCGGCTGAGTCCCAGATCCCACAGCCCACACCCGCGAGCCGCCTCCTCTGCCCGGGGGAGGGTCTTGCTGTCAATTTGTGAAAAACGCAACATCTGTGAAGCATAGAGCGACAGAGTGACGGTGCCTGTAATACAAAACTCAGAGACACACCGGACGACAAACTCAGGAATTTTTTAAAAAAGCATTGTGATAGCAATACCTCTAGGAGTTGATACAAAGGAGATAACTGGACAAGCCCAGAGAGACTTTATGAGAGTTCAGTGTATAAAAGTGTAAGTTGGGAACAAATTACTCGTTTGTTAACTTGTGCTTCGCAAAGGCAACAGAATACGGCCTAACTCTTCAAAATAATGCTTTAATCGTCTGTATAAAGGTGTATAGGCCGAGAGAAAACAGCACATTACAAGACAGAATACAAGGTGGTCCCATTTTTCTTTTTTTTAAATGTACTTTCCAAAGAACAGCGAACGTTGGCGAGGATGCGGAGAAGAGGGAGCCCTCGTGTGTTGTTGGTGGGACTGCAAATGGGCACAGCACTATGGGAGACGGTCTGGAGGTTTCTCAAAAAGTTAAAGTGGATCTACCTTTTGACCCAGCAATTTGCACTTCTGGGTGTTTACCCAACGAAAACCAAAACGATAATTCATAAAGATCTATACACCCCGTATTCATGGCAGCACAATTTACAATAGCCAAGATATGGAAGCAACTTACATACCCATCAACAGACGACTGGATAAAGAAATTATGGTTCATATATACAATAGAATATTACTTGGCCATTAAAAAAATGAAATCCTACCATTTGCAACAACATGGATGGACCTAGAGGTTATCATGCTGAGTGAAATAAGTCAAACAGAGAAAGATAAATACCATGTGATTACTTATATGTGGAATCTAAGGAACAAAAAACCCAAACTAATCAAAAACTGACAAATATAGAGGACAATTTGGTGATGGACAGAGGGGATGGGGGTTTGAGGGCCTGGGAGAATGGGGTGAAGGGTTAAAGAAGTACAAATTAGTAGTTGATGGTCACAGGGATGGGGAGCACGGCATAGGGAATGCAGTTAGTATTACTATATTGGCTGTGTGGAGGGCCAGAGGGGAGAAGGGACAATTAGGGGATCGTTTTATAAACAATATAAATGTCTAACCAATGGACCGTATACACGAAACTAATAAAAAAATTGTACATTCATATCAGTATACAGTTTTTTTAAACAAAAATGGAGTTATACAGTTTAGCAACTTGCATTTTTACGTGTTATGCCGTAGACCTCTTTCTATACTAAAAAGTGATAAAATGGCAAAACAATTATCGATACAACTAAATTTTTAGAAACGATTTATAAACTATTATGAATGATGTTCGTATTCTTCGATACGGTTACAGATGTAAACGTTTATGTCTCACTCCTAGGTACTAGAATTTGGGGTGATTTTTACTTTCTTCTCTGTACTTTTACCGCCTGACTTTTTTACAAGGAGCGAATATTTTTTAAAAAGCGACAAACTCCTCTTTTCATCATGGGAAGCTCGTCTACATACCAAAACACAGCGGACGGAACAAAAGAGAGCGAACAGCGAAGCTCCGACTTCATAGCCTCCAAATAAAACTCGCGAGAGGGGGCGGGCCAGCCTGACGGCCCACGTGGCCGTGGCCGTGGCCGTGGCCGTGGCCGGACCTGGGGTTTTTGTTTGCCCCGCCCTGCATGCGTGCGTGCGCGTGCGTGCGTGCGTGCGTGCGTGCGTGCGAGGCGTCGCTGAAGCCCGGATGCAGCTCCAGGCCTTGCGCGCGGCTCCGGCGCGTGGACAGTGAGCCCGGCGCCCGCCACCTGCGCCAGCGCGGCACCGCGGCGAGCGACCGGACATCGTGGGAGACGCTCAGAGGACGAGATTGGACACACGGTCACGGCTCCATCTTGAGAAAACTCACCACCAGCCCGGAAGACGGCTCGGTCCGCGGCCTCCGCACGTTTCGTGAGCCGGCGGCGGCCAGCAGCGCGGGGTTCGTGCGTGCGGCCTGCGGAGCAGGGCGGTGGCATCCCAGGGAGGCCGAGTGCGGCCCGGCGTCACCATGGGAGCCAGAGCTCACAGACCCGCTGCCCGCAAGGCACGCAGGGCAGTGCGTCCCCGCGCTCTCGGCTTTCGGGGGCGGGGGGGGGGGGGGGGGCAGGTGGCCAGTGGCGGGGACGTCGTGGTGCTGGATGACACACACGCTCCAGGTGACACATACGCTCCCTTCTAATTTTAAGATTCGATGGTTTAGTTTTTCCTGCGCAAATGTGCGTCGTCACTGGCCGCATGTCCTGTCCCCTCCTGGCCGTGGTTTCACTGTCCCAGTCCCTTTAAAGCGCAGCCTCACGCTCCTCTGTTGCAGGAGCCCGTGGCCCGGAGGCCGGGGCACTGCTTGGAACGTGTTTCTCGTGTGAGCTCGTGCTATGGGGCTGGGCGCACCCCAACGGCCTTTGTCTCTCTGGGGCAAAGTCTCGTGCGCACGAGGTGTGCAGTGCCACCTGCAGCTGTCACGAGGTCACGATCCTCGTCCTCAGATGACCCACGAGGGTCACTCAGAGCAGGCCTCCAACTGATCCTGTCACCCTCTCCTGGCAAGGGTGCTCTTAGCCGAACCCCTATGCTGAACACAGTTACGAGCTGTAAATAGGGTTCTTTTAACACAGTGTTTAAAAGTGACCGTTTTGACCAAGTCATCTGTACCAGGGACCGTCTAAGCCCGTGATGCCACCGCGAACCTCATTTCTAACCCCTACCCAGTCTTTTCTCCCGTCCCTGTCCCCTCACAAGCCTTAGCACCGTCGCCATTCCTGCTCCGTGACATAGTGCCAGCTCCCATCTACACAAGGGCGCAGTGCTTTGGGGACTGACCTCAAGGCCTCTGATGGGCTTTTTACTTATTTCTCCTTATTTTCCATTTGCGCCCTTTCCATAGTGACAGTCTCTGTAATGATAAAGCCTTTAGTTGGTCTCGCTTAGAAGTTCTCTTTCCACGCAATCATAACTGACTCATTCACTCCGTGATCCATTGGACTTGACGGAATGTTCCATCCAACAGCGGGGACCCGAGGAGGAACGAGGTATAGTCCCACCCTCAAGAGGCCCCCACTGCAAAGGGCTTGACTCTCCATCCTGGGTGTCCCCGAGATGAAAAGTCAAACTTTGGGACGGTCAAGGCCCAGCAGTGACTTCTACTAGCGAATTCTCTCCTCAAAGGCCATCTTAAAGAATTGGGTTTTTGCTGAGAAGGCAGCTTTCTGGGGAATGCCAGCTCACCCTTTGACACTCATGTAAAACACGCAGGACAGTGTGGCATCTGACCAGCCAAACACCCTGGACTCAGCCGGTCCTGCGGAAGTCCAAGCGCTCTCCAGACACCGCCTGCACCGCCCTGCTTCCCCCGCCTGCCAGCGGGGCCAGCTCTCCTCGGAGGCTCTCTCCTCGAATGACCGAGATGCTGAGGTTCTCAGATGGGGGAGAGCCTTAGAGGACACTGCCCCACTGATAGGGACAGCGACCGTCGTCCTCTGAAATCTCAGCATCATCTCTGCGTCCACTTAAACGCCCAAGTGCGGTGGGGACGGCGGACTGTGTGCAGCTCGGTCGCTTCTGGGCGTGTCCGTCCTTCGCCCCAGACATGGCAGAATGGCAGCCTGCGTTTTCACATAGGGATTCTCGCCCTTGAGCCTCGCCGAGTGTCCTGAGCTAGAAAAAGGAGTCACAAGTGTTAAGTGTCATTCAGGGTAACCTGGACCGCGCCGGTGGCTTTTGTGACCCAAACTCAGAGCCGCAGATGCTCACGTGGCCGAAAGTGGGACTGTCATAAGTAACTGGGGCGTCGGGTGCTAGCCGCCCTCCCTCTGCCCCAAGTACCATTCTCCCGAGTGTCAAGCGTGTGCTCTGCTCTTGAAGTGTGTGTCACCGTCGTCAGTAGGCGCGCAGAGCCTGTTACCCCTCCGTGAATTCCAGGAGGAGGCGGCGTGCTCTTAGAGAAAGACGATGTGCTAGGACCTGGGTTTGAGTCCCTGTGACCCTCTGGGCTGTGACCTTGGGTGAGTTCGTGGCCTTCCCCGAGATGCTTTCCCTATCTACGAATGGATTATTTTGGGACTAAGTTGACAAAGTCCGTGACGTGTCTAGCAGACAGCAGGACATGATGTAGTCTAGACCATCGTCTGTTTTCCCCAGACCCTATGAGATGCCGAAGGGATCACTTTATAAAACCAAATGAATTAAACCAAAACAAGATACAAAGGAATTTTTAAAAAGGGAAAGCACAGATTTCAAATTCTGCCTTTGCGGTTCCTGACTACTTCACTCCAGGACTGTGGTCATGTGCAGAGCCGCCCGTCATGTGCAGGCTGGGGTCCCGTGTCCCACTGCGGGCTCCAGGACCGGATGCAGCCCCTCTTGTTGGCTGTGGCCACATTCTCTATAATCAGGTTTTCCGCTTAATCTGACTTTGCAGCGTTGATTTCGTTCTTGTCACGTCTATTGACGAATGCCATTCAGAACTCAGTTCAGAATCACAGTCTCCATCCCTTCAAACTCATGGTGAAATTTATGGATTATCATTTTCGGTAGAAACCCAAGTTCTCTGTAGATCTGCTCATGCTGCGTTTCTCAGCAAGTAACGTTGTAAAAGGTCAGAAATTCCAGGCAACTATTTTTGTGCCCCACTCATAACGTCTGTCTAATAACGGTTCTTTGTTCCAAAATAGTTTATTAGTTTCCTTAGAAAGACATTGAAGTTCGTTATGGATGGCTTTCCCCGAAAATTTCCCAAACTATTAAAGTGAGGCTGATGAGTACATTACATACAATGTAAACAGAACTCTGAAAAGAAAACAATTTAACGTAAATGTAACAACAATGCGAACGCTTTTGTAACGTGCTATGTGAAAACAACTCCTCAGGCTATAAAGCAGAGTGAGTCCCCCTCACTTTTTTAAAAAGACCATATGTGCACTTTTAGGTCTTAAAAAAAAAAAAAAAGACTAGAAAGGTATGTACCAGACTGATAACAGTGGTTGTCCCCAGGTTGTAAACTTACAAGTAACTTTTAAAAGTAACTTTCTAACTCATAATTTATGGATCAAGAGGAAAGTAGTCTAAAATGAGCATACGTCACTTATTTTAAAAAGGGTTCGAAAAAGCTCCAAAAGGGATTTTAATTTTTAAAATGTGACTTTTAAGGTGAAACTGGGGTGGAGAATTGTATTATGGTTTTTTAAGTGTAAAGAGCTCTTCTAAATCAATACGCTCGCAAGTGCCTCAGTAGAAATATTTACAAAGGACCTGAACAAATAGTTCACAGAAGAAGCTTCGATGTCCCACATAGGTATAGAAAGCTAGAGCTCATTCTTAAAAATGAATTGAAATTAAAGACGACAAAATATCGAATTTTCATAAATTCTTTCATGCTGGCGCAGGAGAGAAAGAGGAACAGGAGCTACCGTCTATTGAATGTTTCCTTATGGTCAGCACTGAACTAAGCCTTGAAGCGTAGGTAACTTGTAAGTGGTGAATATAGAGCCAGACAGAACTGTTTGACTCACAATCCCAGACTGAACCGTCTGATTGTTGAGTCAAAGACTACAAACATTAAGTCTTCTGAAAAATATTGTCGGATTGCTTCTCAGTGATTTACGTCAAAACAAAGCCTCTCATTAATCGATTAAAGTCTCCCTTCTAGGGGTTTACCTCTCATCTGAGGAAATAATCATATGAACAAGGATGAAAACAAAAGTACAAAAGCGAAATGTGTAAATTAGAGAAACAGCGAAATGCGTGATGTCATGTCCTATTTTGCTCTTCTTGAAAATTGTTCTTTTAAGAGACTTACAATGACCTAGCAAAATGCTTGCGATATCATGTTTGAAGCCAATAAAATACCCCAGCCATTTGTTGAAGCCCCGGGCCCAGGTACAGAACTTCTGGGCGACCCTTCTTGTGGCTCACTTATAAATCTATAAGGAAAAAAGTTTTCAAAAGATGCCCAGATTACATGATTAATATCATAGTATCCACGAAATAAGGACACTGTTAAAAGGAAAAGAAAAAAAATTCAGAGAATAAAGCCGAGTTTTTGAAAATTAAAATAATATGGTATGGCAAATGAAAACTCAATAAAAGGTAAGAAGAAAATGTTGAGGAAATATCCCAGAAAGTGGAATAAAAAGAGAAAGAGATGAAATGTAAGAAAAAAAAGAAGAAAATTAGAGATTCTATGCAGGATGCCCAACGTTCAAATGGTAAGATGCTCCGAAGGGGTTTGGGGGCAGAAAAATTAAGGGAAGGAGAGGAAATCATCAGATAAACAATCTAAGAAAATTTCCCAGACATGAAAGAAGACTTTTCAGACTGAAAGGGCCCCCAAATGTCCAACTCAGCGAATGAAATGTCACATCCGCTAACATCATCAAACACTAGGCGAATGAAATGTCACATCCGCTAACATCATCAAACACTAGGCATAATGAGGAATAAGCAGCCAGACAAAATAAAAGTTTTCACAGAAAGCATCAAGAATAAGAATGACAAATAATTCCTCTACAGCAGCCCTGAAAGTTAGAAGATAAAATCATCTCCAAACTAAAATTCGGTAGCATCGACGGCGTATGAGGAAAAATGAAAGATTTTCTGGTTATGTGGAGACGAAGCCTTGCCACCCCTTCACCCTCTCCCTGGAGGTTATTGAAGGATGTGCTCCACCAAGAAGAAGGCGTAAACACACAGGAAATCCAGGGGTGCACAAGGTGTGTGTGTGTGGGGGGGGTGGGGGGGTTGGTTAAAGAGAGCCAAGTTCATGTTTTCCACTGGGGAAAGTCCATAGAATGAAAATTGAAAACCAGGAAGTGGCAGTGTAAGCATATTATTTAGACATCGTTGAGTTATATGAAAACAATTAGCTAAAAAAGTAAACTCTCATTCCCCTCTGGGGAATGGGAAATTGGAGGTGGAGGTTAATGGTTTTTATTACAGGTCCTGGAGAATGCACATGAGTAACTTTGATGGGATAAAAATTAAATTTAAAAAATCGATGTAGGTAATGTTGTTATCAGCCGCTGACAGCACGTCTGTGAGCAGCTGCGTTAACGCGATCTGACTGGATCGCTCTCCGACAATCTAACTTCACACGGAAATGGCACCCAGAGAGTCTAGGAGTGGTTGACACGTATCCTAGATGCATCTCTCAGAGTAGCAGGTGTCTCAAGCCTTTGGCGCGTGCCGGGATGCGGTCGATGGATGCTTGAAACCCTGTCCAATGCCCGAAATGCTGGTGTTCTGTGTGTTCACAGAAAGGGCATCCAGTGGCTTAGAGGCCCGACGCAGAAGGCAGCTCAGTCCCTCTCTGGAGCCACACCGAGGAGCACTGTGCTCGCTTGCAGACTGGGGGTCAGCACGCTTTTTTATGGATGCGGGAGTGGGGTGGTCCCTGCAAGTACGCTTCGAATATTTTTAGAGCTATCTAGAGCCCCGAAGTAACACAGAGGGCTTGTTTTGGCCTAAAAAACTCTGAGCTCTCAGGACGTCCACCCGGAGGCACTGCCAAGGACCAGCCTGTCAAATGGCCATTTTACAGCTATTTTAACATTGAAGTCCTTCCGCTGAATGCACCGCTCTTCCTATCAGTATATTCGAAGCTAAGTTGCTGCTTCCTACTCTGCTAAGAAATAGGACCAGCGGCTTCTGAGGTCAGCACCCAGGTGAGAGAGAACCTCCAGGCCGTGGCTGAGCGGTAGGAGCTTATGCAGTTCCTAGAATGTTTTGTACTCGTAGGAGTGAAGCTTCTTTCCCCCATTTGAGCAGCGATATTATACTACAAGTTTGAAAGAGAAAAACTAATAGTTCGAGACTTAGAGACAAGTTGGTTACTGTTTATGAAAGTCTGGTTACGTTGCAGAGACCCACATTATGCTCCACGTCTTGTGGTGGAATAAGACAGCAGGTAAGCCACCTCGCCACTCTTGAAAGCTGCTTCAGCTTCTCCTAAGGCTGCAGGAGGAGTCCAAAACCTTGTTGGATAAGATATTCAAGATATTTGGCAGAAATAGCAGACTTAATCCATTTCACCTTTTAAAGGTAGATTAGACAAGATTTTAAGTCCAACTAAGGAATTTGTGCTTATACACTATCTTCCGTAAGAAAGTCACCAATTAATTTCTCGTCTACCATATGAAGTGGGCAAGGATGATACCTGTTAAGCGCCAAAGAGAAGCAGACACGGACGAGCCAGTTTGTTCGCGTGAGCACGTGCTGTAGCAGAGCAGATGCCAGACCAGCAGCCAACGGTCCAGGCTCTCCGACCTCGTTTTCCAACATTGGACGAGTCATTTGTTTTCCTCCTTTAAAAAATGGGATGTCCCGAAGTCAAAATGAGGCCATGCTCCGCCAGTGTAACTTACAATGTTTGAAAACGAACACAAATGCCAGGAACTGCGAGAGGGAACCAGCCCGGTCTCCCCTCAGGAAAACCCACTGGGATTAGCCTTCCTGGGGGATTTCCAGACATCTTGGCCTTGTGTCATCTTATTGTTGATTTTACAACTTTCGCGCTCATTCTGTATTGCAGAAAGATTTTTGGGGGGGGAATGGGGGTGGGTATGGGTGTAATATGGTGATTTTACACCAGTCAGTGAATGTATCATAGAGGATGATAGAATTCTGAACGCCGACCGTCCAGGCAGTTTACACCCGCGGCCGACTGTGCTCACAGGACGCGCTCCACAGGGTGTGTCCAGCCACGCGGGGCCCGGTGAAGGTCGACCTGAACGGCATGTTGGGTCAAGCCGGCACCTCGGCACGGGACCCGGGTGGACTGCACGCGGATGTCCACGTGCTGTGCATTCCAAGAACTGTACTTGGCTTTGGCAAAAGATGCAACCCGATGTGACGCCAAGATTTCGATGCTTTCTTCGTTTTTCATACCTTCCAACAGACGGCGGCCAGTGCTCGGCGAATTGGTTCGCGCCGAACGATTTATCCAAATTCCACGAAGGAGGCTATTGCTGCCTCTCTCTGGCTCGCATCAACAGTTCGTCACCAGCGTCCTGTCACCAGATGGCGAAGTCACGTAATAGCCCGTTTTCCTTGGCTGGTCCGCTGTATGTGAGTATCATCCAGACCCAGCAGGAAATGTGGGACTCACTGTTAGCTCTGACCTTCTGGGAGGTTCTCAGAAACAATGGCTCATTCGTTTCTGCTAAAATGTGAAGGTATTCTTTCAAAACGCTTTCCTAGAAATGTGTAGTGACATCTTTTAAAACGAAAGTGAAAGTCTAGATTTATAACCGATAAAGTTCATCAGTAATTAACAGAGTAGCTGCTCTGGACAGTTCAGATTTATTAGGTTTTTATGGTGATAGAGCCCTTTCTGTATTATTCGATTATAAAAGAAGCACAAACTCATTGGAGAAATAAGGGAAAGATTGAAAAGGCAGGAAAAAGACATTTCCTTAAATTTTACCACATAGTAGCCAAGTTTAAACTTCTTGGTGTATGTCCATTTTTTCTATGTGTACTTTTACACAGTGATTATATTGTGATACAAGTTTGTATGTAGCTTTTTGTCATTTAACGGCTTAGGGTATTTATTGCCCCATGCTACTAAAAATCTTTTAAAATCTATTTTAGAAAATATTTTTGGATAATAAAAGAAGTAGAAAATTTGAAAAATGTGTAATATTATAAGAAAAACAAAGACGAACCACGATCCTACAACTCATCGTGAATACTTTGGCTATTTCCTTCCTTTCTCTTTAAACGTGTTTTCCTTCACGTCACTGAGATAATACTTTTTGCAGCCTGTTTTCCTTCACTCGTGTCTTAAGCAGCTTCCCACAGGATTAACAGTCTTTTTGTGAAATTTATTTTTAATGTCTGCATAACGTTATGTTATACCAACATGTCAGAATGGGCACAACCACCCCCGACCCAGGCAGGGCGCTCCTGACAGTTCAATTCCTTGTCTCTTGGGCATGAGACCTTCTCCCGTTGGTCACTATGATTGTCCCTTTTTCTTAGGACGCAGAATCCCATTTCTCCAGGGATCCTTAATAGTTAACTTTGCATTTTCTCAGTATCAGAATCCACATCGGTGAGTCTTTCTTCGCTGCTTATACACAAGTGTTTTCGTTTTGCTCTCCCACTGAGGTGTCAGTCCTGAGGGTAGAGACCAGTCTGTGGTGCGCATTAATGGGGGAGCCCACATCCCTCAGGAGGCTAGTTCTGTCCCCTTCTTCCTCCTCTGGCTCTAGCCTGAATGGAAGTGGTCATCTGCTTTATGATCTTGCTTTTCTGATCATAGGATTGGTTAAGGGCTAGGCTCGTAAGCCAGTCTGAGCCAATCACAATCGTCCATTCCTTTGACCACAGATATTGGTTCACGGAGCAACATGTGACCCAAATGCGGCCAGAACCCTATCCCAAGAGTTGAGGGGGTAAAGCCGGTTCCCCCTGTGTACAGGAGCTGTGTGAATGAGAGCCTGGGCATCTCCACCAGAAAAAGATGATCCGGGAGAATGGCCGAGACGCACACAGAATTCTCTGTTCATTACTTGATTTAATTGTTCAACTATTTAGTTGATTCCGATAGCTATCCTTTCAACAAATCTCCTCCCTTTTTGTTTTATCTCGTTCGAATTGGGTTTCTGTCATTTGCAACCAAAGAGTCCTGTTCATATGATATTTAAATTAAAATTCGAAATTATCATAGCAAAGATCTGTATAATAATAACCCTTATATGCTGTCTATCATATCCGGCCAATTGTCTTAACTTAAAAAAAGCTATAGAAGAAAATTTTGTTGCCAAAACTCTTTAAAGTTCTGGCCGGAAATTCTTCCTAATCTATTAACTTCCTTTTGGTTACAACCTAAAAATCGATGCACAATTGAATTTATTTCATCTTCAAATAAGGCAAACTCCAAGCTCTCTAAAGTTACACACTCTTATTTGCTGACTACCCCTTAAAACTGTGATGTGTTCATTTTACATAACAAATATTACCAGATGCTTATTTTGAGCCAGGTATTGGGTTGAAATTTTTGCTCATTTGTTCCTCTTGACAAACCTCTGAGGTCAGTACTGTTAATATCTGTTTCTAATGAGGAAACAGAAGCACAGACAGATTGAGTAACTTGCCCTGGGTCACAGAGCTCGAGCCAGCAGAGCTGGAATTAATTCTTAAATCGTATTATGCATAAGGGCATAATGAAGTTTACACTGAGGCGTGTGTAGAAATGGAGATTCTTGAGACCTCCTACTTCAGAACCAGACCAAGAAAAGGTGAGACTACTTTTTAGATTTTTTTTACATTTACCCCAAAATTGTGATCTCTCACCTGCAGCCTTTAGTGACTGTGAATTTGGCTGAGAATACCTGTCACCGCCTCTGACTTCTGTAATAGGATGAGGTTCTGCCACATGTGATTGTACCTCCTGCACGTCTCTGCGTCCTCACGACCGTCTCCTGAGCTTCGGTCTCTTACGCCGACGATAACTTCCTGACCGGCTGTCCTGCCTCCAGCCTCTGCGTCTTCAGTCCATCTCCCTCATCATCACTAGCATTAATTAAACAACAAAACTCATGACGTCGCTTTCCTGGTTAAAACTCTGCAGTGACATCCTTTCCCAGAGAAAAATAGCTGAGCTCCTTGACATGACATGCGAGTCCTGCCACCGCCTGGTCCTGTCGTCCCCCTGGTCTCATCAGCTCCCCTTCTCCCGCTTGAAAGCCACTGGCTCTGGCAATTCTGAGCTCCTGGCGGGTCCTGCGGACAGCTCTGTGGTCTCACAGCACGGTGCCTTTCCAGAGTCTCTCCCTGAAGTCCCCTTTCCCAGGCCTCTCCTGATCACTCTTCTTGCCCCTTCGAGAGTCTGATCTTCAGAAAAGGATCAAACCCAGTGCAGAACGTGAGAGGCGATCACCAAAAGATTGTCAGTCCCCTTCCACGATGCGCCCTCTTTCCCTGGCAACGCTGATGAGTCGTTCTACTGTATACACTACGTAGGTTTCTCTAATTCTACTAATGAGAATGAATTCACATTTATTTAAAAAATATAAACCCGCTTTAAAATCGATTCACTTTAAATAAACTCGTTTACAGCTTTTTATTCAAATTTATTGTAGTCTTCATATTCAAGTAACAGGAATGAAGAGAAACCCTACAGTCTCATCCCCAAATCAAATCAATATTTCATCTGTGCATCTGATACTTAGATCCTACCCACGTGCAGGTTCTGTTTCCTGTATCCATGGCAACATGCTCCGTGGACCTGCATCTTCCTCCTCTTCTGCTGATAATGTCGTGCATGTTTTTCCAGATTGCTTCTGTCTCACTCGTTCCTGACTCCCCTCCTCTCCGTCTCGACCTTTCCTCTAGGAAACCAGTTTGGTGTGCGTCGTTCCACACCTTTCTCTTGTTTCGTCTAATCGGTTATATCTGGGGAGGGAAGAGACGATTTTGTTATTCGTTTTACAGAAATGAGACTACGTAACGCATGTGTCTCTTCTTCTTGCTTTCCTCATTCAGTGACGCATGGAAATCTCTCCCGGCTGACAGACGTAGCCCCGCGTCCTTCGTGCAGCTGCCTAGGATGCTAAGGGATGAAAAGCCACCACGTGTCCAGCGACTCCCGTGTCCATGGGTGTGCAGGCGGTTTCCAGTTCTTCGCCATCACCCCCCTCCTCCCGTGCCGCAACGGCGAGCTCAGCACCCACCGTGGTCCACTGATGCTTTCATTTCTGTGGGATTTAGTCCCCCCAATGGGCCTTGTGCATAGAGGGTCATTTGGAGCATGGTTTATAAATAAATAAATGCACGCAGCCTAGTGCCATACATTCAGAGACGTTCGGGAAGTGATAGTAATGACAAGAATATTTGACTATGTGGTGTCTAGCAGCCTTTTGATGGAAAAAGGTATGTTTTCTGGCAATGAGCAAGGATACATCATCGAACGAGAATTTGTTAGGAAAAGCACAAAAGACAACCTGGCAGTGCAGCAGCTGAGCGTCATTGTCGCAAAGCAGTTTCGCTCCTGGACTTGCGAGGCCTTCCACGCTCGCTGGAGCTCCGGGAATGTGGATGCAGATCCCCGACCGCGAGCTCTTCGCACCGCGAGGCCCTTTCAGCCAAGCTCCGCTTCGAAAGACCTCGCCAGCTGCCTGTGTCCAAGCCGGCGGCTTAAGCATTAGGAAGGTGTCTGTTTAAGGCAGTGTGTGTGGAGGAGCATCCTCTTAGGAGTCAGAACACTGACCCTCGGCTCTGCCAACCTGGAGCAAGCCACAAAATCCCTGTTTATAAAATCCAGCTCGCGAGAGGGTCGCCACCTGCTCGGCGGTACCGTAGCGAGGGACAGATGGGATCATGTAGTCGGCAGTGTGGGCAATATACTGGGTACGGGGGCACTTTCCTGTTCTTTGGCTCGCCAGGAAAGAACGTTTCACCACTTAAAAGAAGGCGATGTCACAGCAGCCACGTCATGCAGCATGAAAGAACAGAGCGACCGATACAAAAACCAAGGCCTCCGTGTCAGCCCTTGAAAACTACGGGCGGGCAGTTCAGCGGACGTCTCTAACATGAAAACATTTACGGAGCTGCCGCGGGCTTTAACGTTTCACGGCTCACGGAAATGAACGGGTATGATCCCCGCCCCCGACGTCTCTATTTTTAACTCCCGGACAGCGTGCGATGTGACATCCCCGTGGCCTCTCGCTAGCCCTGGCCCCTGCCCGCCCTTGCAGTGCACACGTGCGGCAGGGATCCAGCTGCTCTCGGACGCTTCCTGTCCCACTACTGTTGTTTGTACTGTGACGAAGCCATTGGGAATTGGTGCTTCCGGCGATGAACGCACCCGGTATGCCGTGCGGGAACAGATCTGCGGCTGGCCGAGCAGAAAGCACCGGCGAACGTGAGGGACCACGCATTCCAGACACGGGGCACGCTGTGAGCCCTTGCTCTTCGGGAGGACAGAACGCCGGTGTCAGGAGTTCCGGGAATGTCCACGCCAGTTGAAATTTGGCAGTTGGTTCCTTCCGGCTGTTCTTAGAGGTATTCGCTCTACAGGAATTGAAAAGTGCCTCACGGTTATAGCTTAAGATTTTTTATGTTTCGCAGTTTGTTTCGATTCTTCCCTTTGGAAAATGGAGGAAAGTGGGTGTTTACTGAGCAGTGAAGGGCTCATGAAATTCTGTAGAGTTAAACCTGAATCGTCACAACTGTCAGTAGCTGGTAGACGCAGAGGGGAAAAAAGTCATCACATGTGAAGCACACAAATGAACGATTATTATTAATGTTTTACCTTCCAACCGCGTGCGGTGGCGGCAGGTAGACAGTGCAGGAGAAAGAAACCACTCCTCGGGGTGGTTTCGAGTCTCAGAACTTGTCAGGGACTAGAAGTCACCGTTCTCCGGCTTGCCTCTTACGCTTCCAGCGTGCGTCAGTCAAAGAAAAAGGAGAAACAGAGAGCTGTTGAGATTGAAGCTGCCTTTATTCAAAGTCGTTTTTCAGTCTAAATCCTTTTATCCAAAGGGACATTTTAGTTGTCGATCATTTTACATTACTTTAAAGAGTTAACTATTAAAATTTAAAATGTAACACGGAAATACAGTAAATAAATATTTTGGTACATGCTCCACATTCTTTTATTCTACCAAGACATGGGAAAATGTGGATTTTTAAAAATTCTTGGAGAAGAAATATAAAACGTAGATCATAGGGAAAATGGATACATGCAAACTCTTAGAACCGTCTCTTCGATTTTCTGTCAATCTAAAATTGTCCTTAAAAAGTGAATTCTATTAAAAAAGAGACAAGAACAAAACTCATTTCCATTTTACTCAATATCCTTGTTCTGGGATTGTTTCCATTATCTATAAGATGTAAGGGTAAAACAAATATAAAAATATTCCTGCAATATGTTCCTTTTGAAAGTGTCATACTTTCTATTTGAACCACTTCCAGATTTTAGTCTGGACTCCTATTTAATGTGACTTAATTTAATACAATGTAGACTTTTATTTCCTTTGTAAGGAAAGAAACACATGGACAATTTCTTGTTCCCTATTATCTCTAATAAGTTTAAACCACGCAAGTCTTCTTTGCAAAGTTAAGATTTTCAGATGTAAGAGCAAGCTTTACATTTCACAATTAATTGTTCTCTAAAGCTAAGAACTAATAAAGCAGATTTTTAGAACTTTTAGAGGACACAATAAAAACGTATGCAATTTTACAACAGCCGATAATGTGAAACTTTATCATAACTTGAAGTGGTATTTTTAGTATTTAAAATTACACTTATTACTCTAAGTTTATCCTGTTAGCTGTTTTTTTATACATTGATATAAAAAAAGTTTACCCATTGAATACAGTAACAAATATATTCTAATTGCCGTAGTCTAAAGCAGTGCTTAGAAACCCCGATGCTTAGTGTTGTTTCTCTGATTACTTTGACAAGATTTTCTGAGTTTAATTTTTTTTATTTCCCAGCTATCTTTCCGAGACTGGCATGCTGATTTTTCTGATTAACTCTCTCTGTAGCCGGATTGGTATTTTTATTTTCTATTTCTAAAGAATTGAATAGCACCGCGACTCCAAGTGATGCGCTGGTATCTTATAAATGCTCAAGGTACGGCTTCTAATGTTGAAAAATAGAAAAATAAATTGACCTTGATGAAGTGTGTCTTCTTTTGTCTGTTCCCAGGAAAGTTTATTTCAGGTATTCCTACCGCTGAATGATTAGCGTTAACAGCTTTTCTCCTCCATTTTCTTTCAGAGTGTCTCTTCATCTTCCTGATATATGGGGTGCATGACACAGAGGTAAGTCTGCTCGGAGTATCTCAAGGCTGACAGAGTGAATGAGAGAAATGACAGGTTTCTTATCTTGATAACTGAGGAACAAAGTTGGCTTTTCATATGAGTGTCCTACTGCCCTTCATGCTTGGACTGGCTTATATGCATCCCGGCTCACCATTAAACACTGACACCCGGAACAAAGGGACAGCCTCATTTCTCATAGGCGCTAACGGATATTTTACTACTGCCTCAAGTTTTTGAATTCTCAGTCCTTTTGATATTTGACTAGACCTGACAGTATCAAAGTGTAACGGCTTCAGTGGCGGAATGCTTACATGTAGTTGCATGGAGTTAGAACAATACTAATATTTCTTATCTCAAAATGCTCATTAAATGTTGTCTTCTAAGTTTTCGAGCGGGCTCAGAGAGGCCCGTAAGGAATTGTTAATAATCTTTATGGTTTCGATGGTGAAGTTTCTCAGGGAAGTCATTTATTATTGAATTATGAGAAGTTCATTAGCTAGAAATACTTTGAGAAAAATGGAGTCGTCATTTCATTAAGAAAACGTGCTACGTACATAAGTTATTGTCCTAGTTCTACTTGTTTTATGAAAAAAATTCCTGTGACTCATGAATACTTTGTCAGGAAAGTTGCTGGTTTAGATTGTTGCATGCTTAATATGAAAGTGAGTGCCTCGTGTACATTAGGCACTAAACAAATCCTTGTTTGATTTTTGTTGAAATAACTTTGATTTCAAGATGTCAACCTTGTAATATTTCCAATTCTCAGGATTGTATACTGGGGAAGCTGAGTGAATCCTAGTGACCTTAGAAGGGCCTGGTGTGCAATTGTTCACGAGTCACATAAGGGGCCAGGCAGCAGTGTAACCTGGCAAGCAGGCTCATCAGAGCCAGACTGAGAAGGTGTTGGCATTTAAGCAGCATCTGATGATGAACTTGCGTGTGGGCGTGTCTTACAGGGCTGCTGAACCTGGATTACACGTGGCTTTCTTTTCCAGTAGCCGTCAGGTAGGTTGGCAGCAAGACTTTTTTTTTTTTTTTTTGCATCAGTACCTCTAGTGCGGTTTCCATGTAGGGTCCTCCCGCAAATGCAGAGAATGTGCGCCCATTATTGGAGTCCCCCACTGAGGACAGAGCGCGGTGCGCCCATTATTGGAGTCCCCCCACTGAGGACAGAGCGCGTTGCGCGAATAGGTGCAGAGCACTTGAAGTTGCATGTTTCTCGGTGGAATCAAAAGTACCCCAAGGGAGGCGCTTTCGGGTCTGGATTGATTCGATCGGTCCCCGGACCGCAAACTGTAAAGTGCAGAGGGCCCCAACGTGCAGGCCTCAGTCTGCACCCCCGTCCTCCGCCCCCCTCCCGCGGAGCTGCGCGCCCTCGGGGTCCGCCCCC
>NW_011888912.1:1428035-1476780 GCF_000151845.1 Pteropus vampyrus | reverse complement strand
GGGCGGGCGCGGGGTCCCCGCGGGCCCGGTCCCACCGCCTCTCTCCTGTCCCCTCTCCCCGTCCCTCCCTCCGCAGCCAGGCCTCGTCCGGGGCATGAAAGTCGGCAGCGGGTTCCCGAGCGGCGGCGGCGGCGGCAGGCGGGCGGAGATGGAGCCCAGCTTCCCGCAGGGTCTGGTCATGTTCAACCACCGGCTCCCCCCGGTCGCCAGCTTCACCCGGCCGGCCGGCCCGGCCGCCCCTCCCCCGCCGTGCGTGCTCTCCTCCGCTACCTCCGCGGCCCCGGCGGCCGAGCCCCCCCCCGCGCCGGCCCCGGACGTGACTTTCAAGAAGGAGCCGGCGGCGCCCGGCGCGGCCTTCGCGGCGCAGCGGACCCCCTGGGGCTTCCTGCAGTCCCTGGTCAGCATCAAGCAGGAGAAGCCGGCCGAGCCCGACGAGCCGCCGGCCCCCCAGCACCACCACTACGCGGGGCTGTTCGCGGGCGCCGGCGACAGGTCGCCGGGCCTGGGCGGAAGCGGGGACGGGGGCGGCCACGGCGTCATCCAGGACCTCAGCGTCCTCCACCAGCACGGCCCGCCGCCGCCGGCGCAGCACCCCCGCGACGCCCTGCTCGGCGGCGAGGAGCCAAAGCACGACGGCAGCGTCAAGAAGGCGAAGAGGCCAAAGCCAGAATCTCAGGGAACCAAAGCCAAGCGGAAGCCGAGCGCCCCTTCCAAGCCGGCCCTGGCCGCGGACGGCGCCGGCGCCCTCCTGTCGGCCAGCCCGAAGCCGCACGTGTGCGACCACTGCAGCGCGGCGTTCCGCAGCTCCTACCACCTGCGCCGCCACGTCCTCATCCACACCGGCGAGCGGCCCTTCCAGTGCGGCCAGTGCAGCATGGGCTTCATCCAGAAGTACCTGCTGCAGAGGCACGAGAAGATCCACAGCCGCGAGAAGCCATTCGGCTGCGACCAGTGCAGCATGAAGTTCATCCAGAAGTACCACATGGAGAGACACAAGCGGACACATAGCGGAGAAAAGCCATACAAGTGTGACACCTGCCAGCAGTACTTTTCGAGGACCGACCGGCTGCTGAAGCACAGGCGCACGTGCGGGGAAGCCATAGCCAAGGGGGCGGCGGGCGCAGAGCCGGGGGCGGCGGCCCACGGCGGCGCGGGCGGCCTGGCTGCGGCGTCTCAGGGAACCGCGAGCTCTTCCAGGAGGAAGGCCAAGGCGAAGAGCGTGGCCGTGGACAGCAAGGAGCATAAGGCGGCCAGAGCGAGCGAGGCGCAGATCGCGAATAACGTGGCCATGCAGAGTTACTCGGTGGAGATGCCCCCTCTGGCGGCCGGCGCGGGCGGCGTGGGCGCGGGCGTGGACGACCTGCAGAAGAGGGTGCCGAAGCTGATCTTCAAGAAAGGAAGCAGGAAGAGCACAGACAAGAGCTACCTGAACTTCGTGTCGCCCCTACCAGACATAGTCGGCCAGAAGTCTCTGTCCGGGAAGCCCGGGGGCTCGCTCGGCATAGCCTCCGGGACCGGCGTGGAGGCCATCGGCCTTCTCCACGGTGCAGCGGGCAAACAAGGCCAGATCAGCAGCAATTATGACGACGCCATGCAGTTTTCCAAGAAAAGAAGATACTTACCAACTGCCAGCAGCAACAGTGCCTTCTCTATCAACGTGGGACACGTGGTCTCCCAGCAGTCCGTCATTCAGTCCGCGGGGGTCAGCGTTCTGGACAGTGAGGCCCCACTGTCACTCATCGACTCCTCGGCCCTCAATACTGAAATCAAGTCTTGTCACGACAAGTCTGGGATCCCCGACGAGGTTTTGCAGAGCATTTTGGATCAGTACTCCAGCAAGTCGGAGAGTCAGAAGGAGGACCCGTTCAGCATAGCGGAGCCGCGGGTGGATTTGCACGCCTCAGGGGAGCACTCAGAATTGGTTCAAGAGGAGAACCTGAGCCCCGGCACCCAGACCCCTTCAAGCGATAAGGCGAGCATGTTGCAAGAATACTCCAAATACCTCCAGCAGGCTTTCGAAAAGTCCACTAATGCAGGTTTTACCCTTGGACACGGTTTCCAGTTCGTCAGTTTGTCTTCACCTCTCCACAACCACACTTTGTTCCCAGAGAAACAAATCTACACTACGTCTCCGTTGGAGTGTGGTTTCGGCCAATCTGTTACCTCGGTGTTGCCGTCTTCATTGCCAAAGCCTCCTTTTGGGATGTTGTTTGGATCTCAGCCAGGTCTTTACCTGTCTGCTCTGGATGCCCCCCATCAGCAGCTGACGCCTTCTCAGGAGCTGGATGACCTGATAGATTCTCAGAAGAACTTAGAGACGTCGTCAGCCTTTCAGTCCTCATCTCAGAAACTGACTAGCCAGAAGGAGCAGCAGAAGAACTTAGAGCCCTCCGCGGGCTTTCAGATTCCATCTCAGGAGTTAGCTAGCCAGATAGACCCTCAGAAAGACATAGAGCCTAGAACAACCTACCAGATTGAGAACTTTGCACAGGCGTTTGGTTCTCAGTTTAAGTCGGGCAGCAGGGTGCCAATGACCTTTATCAGTACCTCTAATGGAGAAGTGGACCATAGAGTGAGGACTTCGGTGTCAGACTTCTCAGGGTATACGAGTATGATGTCCGATGTCAGTGAGCCATGCAGCACGAGAGTGAAGACGCCCACCAGCCAGAGCTACAGGTAAGGTACCTGGCGGCCAGGCTGGAGGGCGACCGTGATGCGTTTGATTTTGAGAACACTGCCATTGGAATGTTTCTACACGATCCTGTTAAGAATAATGTAATGCCCTTTCAATGCAACTTTTCATATTTAGTTTATTTTGTTAGCGTGATTTTAGCTCTGTTTGTATTATGATTTTTAATCAAAATCAATAGATTAAAAATAGTTTGACATTCAAAGTGACAATGTTTAGCAATCAAATTTACATGTATAGATTGTCAGGGAATAGCCCAAAAGTTTTAAATGCAAAAAAAAAAAAAAAACCTCTACAAAAAAAAACTAAACAAAACAAAAAAAAACAAACAAAAAAACTTTGTTGCTAGGATTAAGGTTATTCTAATTGCTTCACTCTCAGGAAAGTAATAACGCATGGGAATTCTGTACGTTATCACTGTAATGGAATATCCAATTTACAGATAGTATGATACACATTTCATCATTTGAGTAAGGGATCGAGAACATTTCAGATTGCTCTCTCTGGGCTGATAGGATACACATTTCATCGTTTAAGTTAGGGATCGAAAACGTTTCAGATTGCCGTCTCCATCTGGGCTGATCCAGAATTCTGAGATGTTGGCTACCTATATTTTGTTGCAGCTTTTAAATGTACTCTGAACTTCCAGACCACATTCATTCCAGCCTGGTAGAACAAATATTCTTGGATCTTTGATCAAAGCCTGGAATGATAGCTTTAATAAAAGAAGGAAAAAAAAAAAAAAAAGCACCCTCTCCTTATCCCGCTGTATCAAGGCTGTGAAGTCATCAAGAGCCCGCTGACATCTAGCAGTGTTGAAGCCCAATGGCTGGTTCCAGTATTAGAAATCAAGTTGGAATTACACAGTTCTTTGAAATTTGGGGTATGCGTTATTATTATTATACACGGCCTAAAGACACCGTCCTCTTGTCTGTGTTACTACATGCCACCCACACTTCTGGTGGGTTTTTTTTTTTTTTTTTTTTTGCTGCTGCTGTTCTTCATCTAGCCTCTTTCTAAGAGTTCTGGGCCTGCCTTGTTCCCTCTTCCGGTCTTGACAGTTTCAATTTTAGAATGATTTACATTCCACAGGTAATTCATTATGCATTTCACATGCCTATGGCATCCAAATACTAAACCATAAGGTGAACGTCCCCCCTCCCTTTGACAAAAGCAAACCCATACGGGTTTCATGTCTAATCAAGCCCGCATACTCAGAGCTGTAGGTACCAATAAGGTAATTCCAGCTGGTGATGCAGCCAATGGGAAGGGTCGGCGTGACTGCGTTGCAGTGACGTCAGAAGCTCTTGGTGGGACCGCAGCCTCTCTGTGCATTGTAAAGGGTGCGTTAGTCAGTGTTGTACAGGGCTCCGCTGAAGCCTTCCGAACTTGCCATCGATGCTGATTGCCATTTGCAGCTCCTCACGGACAGTGGCTCTTCTCTAAACCACTTTTTAGCAATTGTATTTTTTTCTGCTTATATTTTTAACGTGCTTTGGTGTTTATGCGGATGAGTTTCACGTACTTTTGGTGTTCAGTCTCACGTTCTGTTCTGACGCAGGGCAGTGCGCCTGCTTGTTTGCAGTCTTGTGTAATCAGCCTGCCACAGGCCTCCATGTATAATAAAGTGATTAATATTGTGCGAGTGTAAAACACTTCTGTTATGAAAGCAGTGTTTGGAAAATAAGAAATTATTAAAAATGGTTACAAAATACTAGTTAATTTCCTTCCCCCACTTTCCTCCCTTAAGCGTGCTTTACCAGCGAAAGGGTCACCTATTTGTCATTGAAGATTCTCAGAAAATGTGTTCAGTCCTCTTAAATACACTCAATTCTAAAAAGTCTGTATTTCTCATTTCGTGAGTGCGGTCGAGCCTGTCGGGTGCAGAGCACAAGCTGCGATCAGGATGGCGAGGACCTTCCCGCTGTATCTCCAGCTGTATTTTCCTCCCGTGTTTTGTTTTATACAGGTTTTGAATTTCTTTAACTTTTATTGTGTGTACTGAATACTGCATATGTATTATTCTGATTGTTTGCTCTAGTTTACTACCAATAAAATACCTGTTAATCACAAAATTGAAGAAAGGAGATATCACTTAATAACCAGTCACACTTTTCAGGTTTTTCTATTATAACTATGTTTCATAAAATATTCATGGTATAATCTGCAGTTTAGGGGCTGGTATTTTTATTGTGTGTGTGCGCGCGCGCGTGTGTGTGTGTGTGTGTATGTTTAACTTTATATTCGTGAATATAAAGTGTGTAACTTTATATTCGCGTTTCTAGGTTTATTTGAAAATTAGTTGAATCTTTTCTGTTCGAGGCACACTATGGAAGGGTAGGAATTAAATATGTAAATGAGAACACGTTTTACTGGAACCGGGTTGGCCATCCTAAATATGATTCCAGAGAGATTATTTATTGAGGCTTAATTTTAAATCAGGTTCCAATATCTTTTGGTTCTAGATGTGTCCTTTTCGCCTCAGAATGGTCGTAATAAAGTGAGTATGACACAAATAAAAATGGTCTTGAGCATTTTTAGTAGGGGAAAAAACGTCTTATTAAATCATATTGCGATAATGTTTTAAACAGGTTTAAAGAATAGAGAAATGAGAAGGGAAGACCTAAAACGTGTAAATGTCGACGACGCAGAACAGGTATTTTGCAAGTTAGTAAACATGTTAACTTTTAAAGATGCAGGGTGAATTGTAGACAGCTGTGTAAGATGAGAAACTCGTGCTTTGAAGTTTAGTGCTACAAATGTTGAATTAGTAAAAATCTTAAAGGGCAGAGTAGGCCTTTGAGGCTTTGCCGTCTTCTCAGGTATGATGACGTTATTGTAGGGAAACGGTAAATTATGTCAAGCGTACCCGTGGATTCCTCTGCCGAGAAGTACCCGCTGGTGGGCGCGCACGATCGGGACGAGCGGACGATGCCCTCTGCTGCAGGGCGGCCGGTCGCTGGCCGTGGGGGTTCTGAGCAGGAGTGGTCGCTGGCCGTGGGGGTTCTGAGCAGGAGTGGTCTCTGGCCGTGGGGTTCTCTCGCACAGGAGTGCTCAGCGGGCCCGTGCTCTGTGTGGACATCCAGCTCGGACTTGTCTGCAGGTGACTCGTTTCTTCCAGGGGGACGCCGGCATTCCTGTGGTACCCCGACCACCCCCTCCCTGTGGCATGTCATATCTGAATGCGATCGGCCTGAAGGTTTTAATTTTGAGAGTTCGAAGTGGGAAACGGCTTTTTATTCGTTGTGCAGCCGTGAATTCGGGAGCAGCACGGCCGTCGTGACGGTTCCTGTCAGTGATTCGGGAGGTGATTCGTTGAGGAGAGCAGGAAAATGTGAGAAAAAAATCTGTACTTAAAATTTTAAATTAAAAAAAATGCAAGCAGTGATAAAAATGTTTCTTCCTCAAATTTAGTTTTCTGTTTTACACTAATCAGATGAGAGAGGCAGAACAAGTTTGTTCCTGGTTTCTGGCATTTGGTAGAGTCACTGGCCGGTTGTGGCATTTAAGCCTGAACTGGGTGACAGACATGCCAGCAGTATGGCCTCTTGAGGGACGTACACAGCCCTCAGCCTCCAAACTCGGGTTCTTGTTAACCTGAAGAGCTTCCCTCAAAAAAACTAGCTTCCGAACACCAGAGGGACACTTGGACAGTCAAGAACAGCCGAAGACTCACTTTCTCGCTCAGTGTTTTGGGCTTCGCATTTTCTCCGAGATGTAATGTCAGGATTTCACTTTTAAAATGCGAGGCGAGGTTCCTTGGTTCGTGCGTCAGGCCGCACGAGGCCGCGTCAGTGACGTCCCACGGCTGCTTCGTTTCGGGAGCCCGCCCGTGACCAGGGCGCAGGGCTGTGCCCCGCATCTGCCTGCTGCCCGCGTCTGCCCGCTGCCCGCTGCGGCGGGACGCGCTCCTGGCTTTGAGGGAGGATGTCAGTCCCCCTTGCTGTCGTTTCGAACGTTCTTAATTTATTGTTAAAATGAACGTTAGCGTGAAGACAGCGTCTGGGAATTCCGTCCTCTGAGCCTTGATCAGGAGAAGTCCTGTGAGATGGTAGTTTTCAAAGAGAGGGCGTGTGCTTTTAAAATCACTTCTACTTTCTTTGTACCTGTCTTTTTTAAGATACTGACCACACGTGAGTGTGACTAACTTAAGGAGAGTCTGTCTGAGTTCCTCCTGGTGACCTCGGCTCTCGGGAAGACCTGCACAGCGTGCGGTCCTGGGCTCCTGAGGCCACACCCATCCATACCTGGGACACGTGTTTGCAAGTCTGTCGCGTGCTCACAGAACCCTCCCCCGCCCCATAAACGTTCCTTAACCCGTGGACGCCAGGTTCAGAACCCCTGCCTCAGAAGGCTGCCTGAATGTTAAAATATTATTGTAAAAGTAATTTAGGAAGTCAATACCTAAACTAAAAAAAAACATCGGATATTATGGATACTTTAAAAAGTCCTCATCTGCGATTTAGCTACTTAGCCTCTATGGAATACATTTGAGCCACATAAAGCCGTAGAGTTCTGTGATAAGGTGGTCGGACGACGAGCTGGATGGAATTTGTAGTTCTGTCCAGTTTCTCATCCGTGTGCCACAGGTGGTAGTCTTCCGTCACGGTGCATGACGGCTACGGTCATCTGCCACCGTGTTTCGGTCGGGCACAGGTACCCTCGTGAGCTGTGGCAGAAGTGGGAGCCCACCAGCAGCCCGCACCTTTCCACCAAGAATGTCCCCCGTCGGGTCTCCGGTTGGCCGGGTGGGACGCGAGGCAGGCCGAGCTCCTGGAAGCCCCGACGCAGGTGTCGAAAGAGTGTCTCTTGGGAAGTGTAGACACATAGCCCGAGAAGGATGTAATGGTTTGGACCTTACACTCCCCGGGGAGCACTGGTTCTCGCTGTCTGTGGGGCGGACGAGGATGCCGGGCAGGGCGGGCACGTCCGGCAGGCAAGCAGGTGTCGCTTTCAGAGGGAACCGGCCGTCCGGCTTCCTCCAGCGACCCCGGGTCTGAGCGCAGAGGTCTCGGGCCCTCCTTCCTCTGTCATTCTCGGCTCAGGCTTCGCTCTGTTGTGGGGCAATTAATAAATAACTCGCAGGGACACCCGCGGCGACCTTCTGTTGACATTTCCAGCCTAGGAAAAGGATGGCCGGTCTTCGTGTTTATACATTAATTTTTTTCCTTAGTAACTCATAAAAACAGCTTCCAAGGGGCGGTGAAAATTTTAAATAACTTTTCTAACTAACAGAGTTGCAGTCAAAATTACGAGTCTATGTTATTCTGTGAATATGCACAGAATTTAGGGATTAAGGCAAAAGCTCTGACTCTCCATCCCCAGCCCACCAAAAGCAAAATTTACAGGCACAGTGTAAAGGCGCACCGTATGATGACGAGGGGGAGGCGTGAGTGATTATAAAAAGTTGGAAACTCCCTAATTAATAATTAGAAGAGAGTTGTTTGGTTTCCACTTGCGACTAGCCCGTGTGTGCCCTGCTTTAAGTAAGAAGCATGTTTCGTGTAAGTAAGCATATCTGTTGCGACCTTAAGGTTTTAGCTGGGGGGTAAAGTGTTAATCTTGAGGTTTGCGATAAGTACAGTTTTGAAGTCTGGAAGTGACAGTTGTAGATGAATTTTTTGTGACCGGATTGCAAACTCGAACAACAGCATCAGCACTATGGCAATTTTCTGTCGGGCTGCACGGCAGCGAGGCTCTTCCAACAGGAAGCCAAGTGCGGACGTTTGAATGAGAGTTCTCCTTTCTGGAGGGTCATGAGAACTGTCGGTGGGGGTCATTGTGAGTCTCCACGAAGAGACAGCCCGTGACCCGGGTCCCTTTCCTGGCGGCACTGGGAAAGGTCCTTTCTGAGCCTGCGTTTTCTCAGCTGGTGGCCGAAGCGACAGAAGTGCCTTGCGGAGGTGAGCGCGGCCGAGAGGAGGCCCGAGTCCCGTCCCGCAGGTGGGCGAGGTCGTGGCGTGCGCATCACCGCGAACGTGTCTGCAGCTGGGTCCCCGCCGTGTGAGCCTCACCCATGAGCTGGCGCGCGGGTGGCCCCCTGCGCGCGTCACCGGCAGCCTGTCGGTGGACATCCCAGCGGCGTGTGGCTGGTTTCTCAGGTGAATTACGGTGGAGCTTTATCCCTTTGGATTTGGGAGACGATGCTGCACAGGTCCCAATGCTTAAGGCATATGCCAGCGACGCCCGCTAAGACGCAGACGTGTCTGCGCGCACTCACGTCGGGGAGAGCCGGCTGGCAGCAGTGAGCTTGTCGGCATCCTCGCTCTCAAAGGTCTACTGTGAAAATTTGCCAGAGTAATCTGAAACCATTACGCTCTTCGCGTTTTTAATTGCCTCACTTTGAGTAAGGAAGAAATTCGGTTACGACTAGATGAACGTAGACCGTTCAGGTTCTTTTTGACTGTGTGGAAACCTGTGAACGTTGAACATAGTGTAAGAAACAAGGCATCGAAATGGTTGTGACACGTTTATCTCTGAACGGGAAGGAAGGACGATTGTGTAAGGAAAGGGCGAAAAGCGATGTACGGAGGTGGCCGCGGACGCGTTCGCCATTCATCGTCAGGAGACCTCAAAGATTTGAGAGCACTGGGGGGCGGGGGGGGCGCCCTGGCCGGCGCCCCGGTCACTGCGGTGAGGCAGGGCTGTGTCACGGGGCTGAGCGAGAATGCGACCTAGGTTTCTGGAGGACTGGGAGGGTGCATAGAATTACAGTTTTTAGTTTTGTTCGCTCTTTGATTTTATTAAAACTTTAGAGCAAATCAACATTTGGCAAGGAGAGAAAAGTATTAATGAATGACATCGTGGTATCTAGGATGAGAATGCTGGTATCTGTGACCCACAAAAGGGGAAGAGAGAGTATTTAGGGAAAGACGAGAGGAAAAAGAACCGCTTGCATAAGAGTCTGTTTCTAATAAGAGCATTTAAATGTTCTCTCTCGAAGCCTGAGACTTTGAATTACTGTCTTGTGTTCACCCATAGCTTGCTGTGTTTCAGGGAGCATACGGGTGTCACCCCCTGCAGCTCTAACAGGAAGCCGGGCTCAGGGGGGTGACATCATACTGCCCGCAGACGGAGAGCTGACGTTGAACCCGGCGTCTCTGACCTGGAGTGTGTGAACAGCTTACTCCTGCGCCTCTGCCTGGGTCCCGCACGTCACCTGTGCGTGGTCTGCCTTTGAAGACGGGCTGCACGGTCCTCTGCATTTCCCCCGAGTCAGCAGGAGCGATGCATCTGTGTGTCTCGGTCGAGAGCTCAGGCACATTGGGCAGAACCTGGCCCCGCCCCTTCCCCGAAGTTGGGGCCCTGCCACTGTGAGTGATGACATGAGCTCGCGGGTGAACAGCGCTGCCCTGAGCTGTCTTCACACTCTTCAGGTGGCGTAATGTGGATGCAGCGCTCAGCCCTGTGCCCAAACTGGCCAGGGCTGATGCACAGCGTTGCACCCACGCAAGTACTGGGATCAGCTCGGTTGCAGCAGATACACACCAGGAACATAAACACGTGGGTTTCGGATGGAAATGGTGATTTTTTTTTTTCTCTCCCTGTTCATGTATATTGACTGCTGTGAGCTGGACCCAACAGGAAATGGTAAATGTTAAAAAGATATGTGTCCAATTTAGATGGCATTTGTCTTTGAAGTACAGTGTCCCTCTGATGTCCCCAGCGATACCAGGTGAACTAGATAGAAATGAGTGTTATAGAAAGGCCAACAACATATTGATTTTCAGAAATCATGCCCTTCCACCGCGTGGGCCCCTTAATTTAAGAAAAAGCAGCACTGGTCCGACTAATTTGTAATACAGGGTGTAAGAACATTTTCCTCCTTAGCTAAATATCAAGTAGTAAAGAAGGAATTATAACAGGAAACAAACTTTGCTTTTAAACCGTGACAGCTCACCTGTGTGCAGTTGAAATGTACAGCACGCGTGTAGAATGGTACAGGAGTGGACGTATGATCCCGGCATAATCTCAGGGCTTCTTTCCATGGCACTTAATGATGGAAATCACACTTCCGATTTCCGAACCCAAAGGAAATATCATGCATTTTATAATTTAATAAACGATCACTCCGGATGATGTTCCGTCACCCCCCAGCTGGAACTGTGATGCAGAAACGTCGACAGTACCATTTGTTACAAAGAATGTTCAGTCCTGAAACGTCAGGTGGCATTTTGGCTGCTGAATGTGAGAACAGAAATTCAAAATATTTGTAGAATTGCCTTTCATAATTCAGTTGGTGATTTTGTTTCCAAGCCACGTATAAAGAATTATTTAGGTCATCAAATCTATTCTCACGACCTCTCTCCCACCACGTACTTGCTTCGTAATATACTAGAACACAAATTTCTGGGGCTGAATATGAGACATGGCCGAGGGGAGGAGAGAGGAAGCGAGCTTCTCCCGTCAGCGAGAAGGAGCCGCCGCCCGGCCGGCTTGACTCGGCTTCCAAAAAAGCTCGTTCCCGACAAGCGTCCCGAGAACATTGCACTTTGCGGAACAGGCGACAGTTGTGGAATCCTTTGTTCATCAAGGTTTGAGGCACACGCGGTCCCCCTGTGTGCTGAGGCCGGCCCTTCCGGTCTGCAGGGGGCCGTCCGGTGCTGGGCAGCAGCAGGGTCTAGGGCGTAGGTCAAGGCCTTTTTTAGTAGAAAACTGCAAATTTTCACTTGGTAAAATGACAACACATTTCTAGAAAGGTCTGTTGAAAGGAGAAAATTAAAGATACTGAGTTTTTGCACTGCGAACATGTGAAATGAGTCATCCCCTTACAAAACGATTACTATCGTGTATTTGAATAGAATCGAACACAGAAACCGCAGACTCAGCTTACACTTTGGGAATGGACGTCTTAAAAATTAGTTACTCCTTCCTGCCATTTATTCTGTGAAGCCATTAGGTTAGCTGAAACTATTAATTGGTTTATAAATAATCTTAAGTCGTATTTTTTCCTCTTTTGCAAACACAGCATCACTTGATTTTAAATTAGGCGTAGATAAAAAGATGCTTTGATAATTTTATAGCTGTACATTGCTGGTTTGATTCCTAGTTGCCTTTTGTAATAAAAACGAGCGGAGCCTGTTGGCAGAGGCAGAGCCTAAGTCGCTTAAGTTGGGAGCGACTGCTCAGTGCCCCCCTTGATTTTGGTCCCCAATTAGTTATCCAAATGGAAACCGGAGGGACAGCGCCTGGTCTTGAACTTGGGACGTATTCCCGCCTACAGTTAATCTCGTAATTTTCAACTGCTTATGACACCAGCTGCTAAGTTCAGAGGTTGCGAGCGTTGCGTTAAGTATTGCATGATGTCAAAGCACACGACAGTGGAGAAGGCTTTTGCTGGTCTGTTATTGAAATCAGATACACTAGTCATTAGTGTTGTTTCTTTATCGTTTACATGGCAATCGGAGATCGAGCTAAATATATTTTTAATGTTAAACATTTCAGCGTATTATTTCCCAAACAAGATCACTGTTCCTGGACAATCACTGCTTTACAAAAAAAGGCGATTCTTCAGCCCCGGGGTTTAGTTGTTCCGTGCAGCGACCCTGCATCGCATCAGCCTTGGAGGCCGACGGGAGGGCCGTTCAGAGAACTGCGACCTGCGCTTTCTCTAGCGATCGACACCTCATCCAGCGGGTCCTCCGCAGCCCCGATTCTCATCTGGTGCAGCTTTACGTCCTGCCCAGCTGCCCTCTGCTGTCCATGGCCTGGGGTGCCAAGCGGACCAGCCACGGGTGTCACCAGGAGCGTGCAGAATCCCGCCCCCGTCCCCACCCCGGGGCCTGCGAGCGAGGTCCACCAGGTCCAGGACAGTTGGGACGCAGTGTCCTCAAAGTCCCCAAGCCTCCAGCATTCTCCTGGGCGTTCCTTGCTCATCTCAGAAAATCCGTCCAATTCCCATGGGTCGTTAGTTCAAGCTGCACCCGGTTATTTTTTCTTTTTTGTTCACTTTTTTATTTTTGAGGTGTAATGGACACACAGTGTTGTATCGGTTTCTGGTGTCCGTTGGCCTGACCGGGTATATGCAGAATGAGCACAGTGGGTCTGGTCAACGTGCATCACCATCCATAGTTAGTCGCTGGTTTCGTTTTTGAAAATCAATCCGCCGAGCACATATCTGGGGGCCACTGTGTGCCAGGCGCTATGCTAGGTGGCCGAGCAGAAAGGAGGACGAGGGTACGTGCCCTTAAACCCCGGCAGGACTGGGGCTGGGCGAACAAGTGTGTCACGTGACGTGGGCAGGCTGGGTGCGAGGGGGAGGAGGTTTCTTCCAGGTAGGGGTGACCGGGAGGCAGACGGCAGAGCGAGGACCCAGGGAGGTGGGCGGGAGCCCGGGGCACGGGGAGTCAGGGAGCAGGGACCCGCCGATGGGGCTTCGAGTCTGTCATCGTCCACATGTCACCCGTGTGCTGTGGGGGATGTTTTCTGGCACTGTGCGTGGCAGACCCAGGCAGGGAGGGGACCACTCTCTGAAGGCTGCACCGACCTAACCTGGTGAAGCCCCGATTCTAGATCTTGTGGGTTCGTTTTGTTTTGATTTGATCTCCTGTACCCCGCTGTGCCTTCTTCAGGGTCCTGTGGCCTATGGAAGAGGACAGAAAAGGCTTTAAGGTTAGACCTCATTAAAACCTGCGCTCCCACATGGGAGTCCCCTCTGTCACCCGCAGGTCACACCCACCTTGTGGGCCTGGGCCCGTGGGACTGAGGACTTGCCAGTGTTGGGAGCTGCTGGGGCGGGGCCCCAGAGCACCGCGAAACCAGGTCCTCAGCTGGGAGCACTTTTGTCCCCCAAGGGCACTATCTGGAGACATTATTGGTGGTCACGACTTGGAGCCAGGTCGTGTGTGCTGGTGTCTAATGGGAGGAGACTGTGGGTGATGCTACCCCCCCCCCAGTGCCAGGACAGCCCCCCGGAGCAGTCACCCAGCATGGTGTCAGCAGCACCCAGTGCAGAAACTGCCCTCAGGGTGGCCCTCCACTGGGGCGCTTTGGGGACAGATGGCGAGAGCTTCTGGAATACTTTGCTGGCCTGGCCAGTCACTTTATAAGGAACGCATAGGGGGCTCAGGTGTGACTAAAGGGCAATTTTTAGTGAGCAGCTTTCCCGGAAAAACTCCCTGGGCCGACCTGATTCAGTCATTTAACTTTTAAGCTTGTTCATTTCGGATCGTTGTTTTCTGACAACTATTGGTTTGTTGAAGGAACTTAACTGCTGCTTGAATTCAAGATTAAAATCGCCAACGAGTGCTGGCGGCACCTGTAGGTGTTACACAAGCTCCTCCGGTGTGTTCTGGTCGTTTCTGGCCCCCCGGATGGTAGGTTTAGCGTTGTTACCTGGTATTTAGCTTTTGACATCAGCCTAATTTCTTTAACGAGAGTAAATTCTTTGCAGTTAATGAAGACTCCCTACTTATATTGCCTTCATGTTTACAGTTAGCATTTAAAAATTAGTCAAGGAAGAGAGATCTAATCCCACTTTTATTCCAAGACTTTTCTTGATAAAAGAACTGGCCCTGCAAAGGCGAGCATAACAGGTGTGCGCCGTCGGGTGTCCCTTCCTGCGCCGGGAGGTGTGGCCGGCGCTGCGTGGCAGCTGCTGCGGGCGCGGGTGGAGGCGGGAGAGGCTGAGGCTGCGAGCGGTTTGAAACTGCGGGTCGGTGGGGTCGGTGGGGTCGGTGGGTCGCAGGTCGCAGCATCTGACCTAGGAGCCCCGCTTGCTGTGTGCGTGCCACACCAGGGCAGGAGGTGCTGCCAGCGTCGCCCCGAAGAGTCCAGGGTGGCCCGCGGCGACCTTTCCACGGGCTGCTGGCGCCGGCCGGGTGTCGCCGTCCGCTGAACATCGGCTCCGGGCCGGCGAGTTTGCCGCCTGCGCATTCGGTTTTGCCGACGAGCCCCGGGACGTGACCTCGTTCACGCCGCGGCGCAGCGGGCACTGCCGGGCGGTGAGAGCGCGCACGTGGCTGGCCTTGCACCGCGCCGGCTCCCGCGTCCGCACCGGCTCCCGCACCCGTCCGGGTCCCGCACCGGCTTCTGCACCAGCACCGGCTCCCACGCCCACACCGACTCCCGCGTCCGCACCGGCTCCCGTCCCCACGCAGCTCCCACACCCGCACCGACTCCCGCGTCCGCACCGGCTCCCGTCCCCACGCAGCTCCCACACCCGCACCGACTCCCGCGTCCGCACCGGCTCCCGTCCCCACGCGGCTCCCGCACCCGCACAGGCTCCCGCACCGGCTTCTGCACCGGCACCGGGTCCCGCGCTCACACCGGCTCCCACACCGGGTCCCGCACCCACGCCGGCTCCCTCACCCGCACCGGCTCCCGCGTCCGCACCGGCTCCCGTCCCCACGCGGCTCCCGCACCCGCACAGGCTCCCGCACCGGCTTCTGCACCGGCACCGGGTCCCGCGCTCACACCGGCTCCCACACCGGGTCCCGCACCCACGCCGGCTCCCTCACCCGCACCGGCTCCCGCACCGGCACTGGCTCCCGCGCCCACGCTAGAAAGACGCCCAGGGCCCAGGCGCCCACTTCGGGTGAGTCCCCAACCTCTGAGCCACGTGATGCCAAGGAAACCAGGCTCCCTGGGTCCCCTCTCCCCGCGGGCGGAAGCCGGTGCTGGCCCGGATCGGGACAGCAGCGCCCCGCACCGCAGAGGACAGGAGGTGCTCTGTCGTGGCCAAGGCCCGCGGCCGGGAGCGATCCGCACTTGTCACGGTCAGGGCTGGGCTGGCAGGGCGGGCTCACCGGCCTTCGGGAGTGCAGGGGCCGTCACCGCCCTCTTTTACAGACTTGCGCGGCGCTGGCGGTGACCCCGGGCGGACCAGTGGCCGCTGCGGTGCCCAGCTGCTCGCTCTTCGGCGTAGACGGTTTGCGGGGCTGGTATTTGGGATTCGCACACTGGTGGTTTTTTTTTTTTTTTTTTTGAGGAAAGCAAATTTTGTAACATGAAAAAGATTATTTCCGATCTCTATGACGTTTGGATTATTTTTACCGTTTTCTTTGGAAACATGAATATCTAGGAAATTTAGTATAAATATTACCACCGTCCTCATTTCGTTTGCACAGCACATAACAATTCATAGAAACAGTTGACTACTTCTTGCTTAATAAATATTGATAAGTAAATCAAAGGAAATACAGTTTTCTCAGAAATAGAATATAAATATGCCAGGGTTGTTTATATACCACGTGGTTCGATTTGTTTCATTTTCAGAAAAACTAGAGAAAAAGTAGAAAATAGTAAAAGCTAGCATTTAGACGTAACTACTCTTTTTAAAAAAATTTTCCTCTTTTGAGAAATCTGTTCTGAAGCGGTTTAATGTAGGCCTCGGAGAGATAACTGAGAAATTAAAGATAATTTGAGAATATTTTGAAACTTTTTAGAACACAGAAGTGCTACTTGGACTTCTGCTGCTGTGTTTATAATCCGATGAGCATCACTGAGTCCATTTAATCTTTCCTAGAAAATTAGAAAGAATAACAAAATTTGTTGCTCGTGTTTGCGATTTGACTTCAGGATTCTGAGTGCGTGAATGTTAAGCATGAAACATAATTCAGGAGCGTGGCAGGCACTGCTAGGTTATTGTTACCTCACTGAGATGCATCCCATACTTTTTAATTTTTAAGGATTTAATTGGCTAGTATTCTTAGTGATTTTTAGCAAAAAATGTTTTAAAAGATACCTGATGAGATTAATCATATCATAGTTAAGTATAATAGATTTGCTTCATCATGAGACCTCACATTTTAACATGCTGACATCCACTAATTGGTCTTTTCCAGTGGATTTAGCGCCATAAACTTCTTAAGAGGTCATTTTCAGTATTAGCTTTTTTAAATAAAAACTTGCCAGAAAGGAATAAACGCGCGCGCATCGGCAGCGGGCGTGTCTGGGCGCGTGCGGCAGGGGCGTGCCGTGGCTTGCACGGGGCTTCAGGGAGCTGGTTGGTGTCGACCTGCTGGTGCTGGTTGTGAGCCTGTTCGATGTCACCTTCGTAGTGGGCAGTGTTTCCTTTACCTACAGAGGACGGCAGACGAGGTGACCTTGGTGAAAGTCCCAATGATCCGACTTCGCTTTTAACTCCAAAAGCACTCCACTCGTCACGTTCTTAAGTGTGTCGGCACCCCATGACAGTATTTATCGTGTGTCAGCCCTCCTCGCTGCAGACCTGAGAGTTCAGAATCGGACACGTCCTTCCTCAAGCTCGAAGTCTAGTGACAAAGAAGGCCTGAAGCGGGGTGTGGCGAGAGGGGCAGCCAGGATGCTCTGGGCGAATGTGTTTGGGAGCCCAGCCTGGCTTAGGGACCGTGGGGACCTGGAGGGCCCGCAGGGGCGAGACAGGCAGAGAGGAGCGTGGGGGAGGCCGGCGTCCACGTCGACAGCGACCAGGTGATGCAGCAGATGGTACCCGCCAGGAGGGACAGGCAGTGGTGGGACGTGGAGTGTGGCATCGAGGTGGCATCTCCACTGGACAGAAGGGGACAGGGACAGGGCAGAGCCCACAGGCTGAGAAGGCGGCCCAGCTGGAATGAGATGCAGGGGGCAGGCAGGGCTCTGGTCACTGGGGTGGGTCGCAGCCTGAGCGGGCCCGGGCCTGCCCGCGGCCGCAGGAGGATGTGACCGAGCTGGCGCAGGCCGGGAGGAGCTGGGCGGGCGGAGAGGGCTGGGCAGGGACAGCGCTGCTTCGTCCGGCCTGAAGGTGCTGGGGGGCGGCGGGACTCGGGGGGCCAACGTGCTCCTCGCAGGAAAGGCCAGGCGGCCCAGGCGTCAGCCAGGAGGAGGGGCGGAGAGGGACATAGCCCAATGTCACGAGGCCCCAAAGGACTCGTCCTGCAGGAGGGTAGAGTGGGCATGTGGACGGGGAGGACAGCGCCCCGCCCAGCCCCAAACCCCCGTCTGTCCTCGTCTCCCCTCGTCTGTCGTGAATCCCGCGGGCTGGCCTGCGGAGCCTTGTCCCCATCAGCTCTCCCTGTCCCCGCCGCCGCCGCCCGGCACCGGCTGCCATCGTCCCTGCCCAGACCGTTTCCCCTCCCTCTCTCTCCTCCTTTGTGCCACGTTTCACTACCACGCAATCCGTTTTCTCGAGAATCAGCCCTGCGACGCCACTCCCCTGCCACGGATGCTTCGGTGGCTTCCTGCCGTCACAGCCGAATCCAGACTTCCTGCGAGGCCCCACTCTGCTGTCGCCCTTTGTCAGGCGGCTCTCCTGACCCGCGGGGAGGCCAGCTCATGAACTGGACACCCCGCGCCTGTCGCTCCACTGCTGTGTCCCTCGTGCCGGGGGTCGGGGTTTCGGGGACTTCAGTTACGGGGAGCGAGTTCCAGAGGGCGCAGAGGAGCGCTTCAGGAGGAGGAGGGTGGCCGGGAGAGGACGCTCCGGGAATCGGGGTTCGTGGCGGTCACGGCCGTCTGATGATGGTACCAATGCTAAACCGAGGATTGAGTAGAGCGGGACGTCACGTGGCCGAGCTGCCAACGCTTCGTAGGGTCCTGGCCACTCGGCCCTCCGGAGATCGAAGGTCTGGGTTGGGGCATCACCATGGAAACCTCTCGCGCCCCCCCCCCCCAGTTATTTGACCCCACCGCCAAAGGGGCGTCTGCGAACATGGAGACTCGCCCAGCCGGGTCACACGGTCAGCCAGCCCGCCGTGGCCTTCGTGCGCGCAGGGCGAGCTTGCGGTTTTCTGACTCTGGAGTGTTCGCAGGGTGGCTCTGTTGGCCGTAAATCCTAACCCCCCCTTTTCTTTTTGAAGGAAAATTAATTTTCAAAGAGAGACTGAAGTGGGTTGTCTCGTTAGCCACATGACTGTTAAGGGACACGGTAGAGATTCATTCTGTTCCATCTAGGCTGTGTCTTCAGTAGGTGTGACTGTCGCTCCACTCTCTAGAGCTCCTGGCTTTCCTCTTGTCCTCGAGGGTGACCGTCTCCCCCACACCCCGGATCATCCTCGGGGGGGACCGTCCCCCCACACCCCGGATCATCCTCGAGGGGGGACCGTCTCCCCCACACCCCGGATCGTCCTCGAGGGGGGACCGTCTCCCCCACACCCGGGATCGTCCTCGGAGGTGACCGTCTCCCCCACACCCTGGACTATTACTCTAGTTTTTGTCGTTGCTGAAGCCACAGCGTCACATTTGCTCATTTTTGATGCTGCTCTCAGCATTTGCCAGTGACCAAAAGCCACACGTGAATGTCACACAGGGCCAGGGGCAGAGCTCGGGAAAAGGCTTCTGCGTGGGCCTTGGCAAGATGTGACTGGGACTCCGCAGCACGGAGACCTCTGCAGGGCCGGGAGAAGTGTGGGGTCTGCTGAGCTCCTGAGGACCCTTTTCTCAGAAACCTTTCTGGAAAAGCTCGGTGCGTTATCTGGGGGTGGCTGGTGCTGTACCCACAGATGCTGCGATCACCTTCTGTTGACAAGCAGACCGGAAGGCAGCTGGGCACAGCCGCTCCTCCTCCCGTGCAGTCCCTCTGCTGGGTTTCCCTGGCCCCCTCACCCCCCGGACGGGAGTGAGGCTGTGAACCTGGCCGTCCCTGGCGGGCCCAGCGCTCAGTGTCCTTCCGCTGTCTTCCTCCTGTGCCGGGGGTTCTGACGCAGGGATCTGTCACATGACACGTGGGGCAGTCGGCCCGTCATGAGCCGGTGAGTGGGGGAGAGATTTCCGCCCACCTCCCTCAGACGCAGGCGCAGACCCCCTCCGCCTTCTAAATTCCGGTCAACAAGTGGCAGCCGATACCCACCTGCCCGGCACTGCCCGGGGTCCAGGCGCCGTCCTGTGAACGAAACGGGCCGCGGCCCCTCTGCACAGCCCGGCAGTTGTCGCTGGCTCTCGGACGGACGTGCAGTTAGATAGTTTTAGGAATAATTTACTGCAGAACAGCGCTAAGGAAAACCGAGGTGTCCTGGGACGCATGTGCCAGGCGGCCACAGAAGACCACAGCTTCCCATAAGTCCCGGGCTGGACAGACCAGTCATCAGCTCTGACTCCTTTCCTGTTTCTTCAGTGCTCGGCTTGACGTAAACAGCATCTTAATATTCAGTGTGTATTTCCCGGAACAGCCGATTACTCATGCTTCTGAGAACAAACTTTTCAGTCTGGATTTAAATGTGATCAAGATGTGACAACGCTCGTCGCCTTTGATTTGGGAATCCCAGGCCAAGAGCTGGCGGTGGAACCTAGCGAGAGGTGGCTGCAGTGGGATTCTCGATGCTCCCCGCCCCCCCCAAACAGGACAAAGGCCGAATGCCACAGAAGGAGCATAAAAAAATCACAGCATTTCATCTGATGGCATAGTTAACCACCGAAAATTATAAATACAAAGTGGCAACAGGGAATTATATAAAAAAGGACATTATGTAAAAAATTATACCTACGAGGAAAACAAAAGCGCAAATAGCGATGTGCTGTGAACGCGATTTAAAACGGCGTCCGTCGAGGGCGGGGCGCGGGGTATTTGTCTTGGCGTGACGGCGAGATCGTGCCATTAACGCTTTCTTCCTCCTCCTACGCGGATTTCCGTTAACGGTGTACACTATTTCTGCGGAAGAGCTGAGGTGACCCGCCCACGCCGAGCTTGGCGCTGGCCCCCGTGGATGTGGGCGATGCTTCCCCAGGTACCGGCCCCAGGTACCGGCCCCAGGTATGGAGAGGGCGGGCAAAGCGACGAAACGTGCTGAAAACACGCGTCGATCTTCCCGCCTCCTCTGTGTTTAGCTCCGACTTCGACGAAGGCACCGTGCCGTGTCATCGGGCCGTGTCTGCGTGGGGACACGGGCTGCAAGAAGCTGCCTGGAGCCGGCTCATCCGGGTCGTTGGAGTGCATTGACGCCAGCATTTCGTCCCCAAGCTTGCTTAGCGGAGACCGTCCTGCAGGCGAACGCACCCGGGGACCCTGACCGGATCGGAGAGCCCGCGTCGTGCAGGGAGCTCGGAGGGAGGGCACCCTGAGTGCCTGAGCTGGATTGGAACCAACGGGAAGGTTAGAGCAGCCTAGACCCAGAGCAGGGCTGGGGAGTGAGTCTCTCCCTGGCTCGCTGCGATGCTGACGTGTCCTCAGCTTGTGGGTTAAGGCAAAAGAAGGTAAAATGCCTTCGTCTGACTGAGTTCCTACAGGTTCAGTGTCGAGTTAGTAAACTGAGTGTTTTTACCATGCCAGTGACGATTAAGAAGCGTGACAGGAAGTGTGTAGTTTCTTGTTAAATTGATTGGGCTTGCGACAGACGTGGGAGCTGGGATCTCGCAGGTTTCCAATACCTTCGTTAAAAAAAAATTTTAGGAATGTAGGCCACTCCTTAAGTTTAAGAGCGCTCTGAACTTTGAACTGTCGAGATCTTTGGCGGACTCAGGCTGGAAGGCTTAGCTCACTCATCCGTGGATCATGTGTCACCTCCTTAGAAAGCCTTTTGCCAGATCTCATTTTAAAACAGAATTCGGTATCGTCATCAGCAGTGAGCGTGGCGGCCTGAGCACATTTTTCCTTGCGCCTCCCCCCTGGATGCCCAGCTGGCGTCAGGTGCTGGACTATAACGGACTGAGACGGCCAGGGTGCTTGCCGGGCTGGAAGTAACATTCTAGGGGAGTGAGCGGACGGGACAGCAGACGAGAAGGACAGGCCGGGGCGCCTGGAGGGATTGCTGGGACTGTGTCCGGGACCCAGCGCGCACGGGCACGGCCTCTGAGCCCTTAGCCTCCCGTGAGTGACACGGCGAGCGAGGGGGTGCTCAGCCCCGGCTGCGGCAGTCTGACCAAGCAGCTCCTGGAAGTCCAGTGTGACAGCCTCCAGGGACAGTGTCGTAGGACCGCCCCGATTTGGAGTCCTTGATGGTCTGGCCGTGCGTAACCGTAGGGCCTGCGCGGTCACACGCAGAGTCTGACGCCGCGTGGAGCAGACGCTCCGGGCGAGACCCCGCCTGACCACTGAGGCAAGCGCGCGCCTCCCCGATTCCCCGTCGCGGGGCACGGGCTGCACTTCGGTCCTGACACGCTCCGCTCTGCGCCGGTGCATCCATCACCCCACGGAGGTCGGCGGAGACCTCTGGGTCCCGGAGACGCGGCAGCGGACGGGAACTGCAGGGCTCCCCACGCCCGCGGAGGCAGAGGCCCTGGTTCTGCCACGGGACGCCCCGTCTTTTCCGACCTGCCGCCGACCCCACCGCTCAACGAAGCGCCACGCTCGACGACAGTGGCTCCGTGATGCGAATGGAGCCCTTTCACGTTCTGCCGTCAGCGACGCGTAGACATCGTGATCGTCCGTGGTGTTCATTCTTCAGGATGTGGGCAGCTTAGCTTTTAAGAAGGTGACGCTGGTACGTTAGGCGCCCAAGTCCTGGGCCACGAGAGTGTTTTCCTCGTCTTGTGCACACGGCACGTGTCCCTGACCGGCTGCACGGTCGTGACACAGCTGGAGCGAGGGTCCAGCGTTAAACGTCCCGAGATAAATCATTGCCACATTGTTGCTTGAGTGGCCATTTCAGTGGGAGAAGCACATTTTCTGTTGAGAGCCAGGGCGAGTGTCTCCTTGACCCACGGTCCAACAGTTTTTGAGCAGCGTAGGTTTGATGGTTTAGAAAGAGCTCGAGAGATGAAAACAAGTCTCGTGGAGTAAAAATTCTCCCTTTGAAGAATCGCTCACAGGAGCCCTCGTCTGAAGCTATGTCATTCGTACATATCGATCAGGAACTTGGGGTCCACTGTCATTTCCCCCGTTTGCTGACACACCAAAGCGACCACGTCCGCGTCGACGGAGCGTCAGCTTAGCGATGGCTGTACTTCCTTAGACAGGACTCTGCGTTCTCGTGAGCATTTTGATCTCGAGACATTGAAGCAGAGCTGCGGAATTGAGTCGATTTTTTTCCTCTTTCGTGCTTTTAGTACCAGACAGAGGCCCTGCCTCCTATCACGTGTCAACACGGGTGACAGTGTCTGCGGGACACAGTGCCCTGTAGTCTGGGTGTGGGTGCATTCGCTACACTGTTTGCGGGGTGACCAGCTCTCCCAGGAGCAGGCCAGCCATGGGGGGCAGCCCCCCGTCCACCTGCCTGCGGGAGCCGTAGGTCCAGAGAACTGCTCCCCAGGCGCCCTGGGTCTGAAAAACCCGTTTTTGAGAAATAGACATCAAAACGGAGGCCACACAGTGGAGGACTTGCCGACCTTTGGGTCCAGGGTCCAATGTCCAGTCTGACGAGGGCTGGGGGGTGGGGGTGGGACTGGGTCTGTGACAAACCTGTGTCCTCCGGAAGTCACAGGGCCTGGGACACAGACCCCACCCCAGGACTGGGCTCCCCAGGAGGTGGCCTGAGCCGGGAGCTCCCAGGGGCAGAGAGGGCCCTTCACAGAGGTCGGAGGGTCCGGGCAGAACCCATGGGAATGTTCCGCCAGCTGCCAGATGCTGGGCGAGCACCTGGCGTTTCTAAAGGACAAATATTTGAAACGAGCTTTGCTGTTTTAAAGTATTTTTGTACCGATTTACTTAGAGCAGAGTATAAAGCACTGTACACAACCCCGTTTCCTTTCGAAAATTATGAGGACAGTAGGTTAACATTACAAAAAGTTAGGGGAAAAATCGCCCATGACGCTGCCTTCCGTTTTCCCTACGTGAAAATATATTTGAATGTGGTCGCAGTTATAATGCAGATATAACTGATATTCTGCTTTTAAACGCAGCATCGTCCTCCGCTCCTTCCGTAGTGCGGCAGGCTTCATGGTTCACTTTTAACGGCTGTGTCGTATTTCAGGACGAAGGCGAACGGTAATTACCAGGTCTCCTACCGGGCACTTAGGCGGATTCTGACGCTGGTGGGCACCTTCTGGCTTTTGGGTCATTTCTTAAGATCAGTTTCCGGCAATAAGATTACTGTGTGAAAGGGAACAGATGGTTTCAGGACTGTCGTTAAGTTGCCCAACAAAAGGTTTGACCTTTTTCTTTGCACTTTAAGGTGAATCATCAGCCATGAGCCAGCGCTCACGTCTTTGGGCAGTTAATTATTATTTCCATATTAGGCAGCGAGGAGGCTCGTGCACATTCGAATTTCGTGACAGCGCTTTCATTGCACAGAGCTAACTGGCTGAGGGGGACGTCCGGGCTGCGAGGCATCACTTCTGAACAGTCTGGACCAGTCCCAAGTTCGTAATCAGTTCCCAGAGCTGTTCATATTTCTCTTGGCGGAGACGTCTGTCTCTGTGGTCAGAAGCAGCCGTGTGGTTTGAAGTTACGGGGCAGCTGATCCAGGTGCCCGTTTTAGCATTAGTCTGTGGCCAGGTGTCTGGGTGTTTTGAGAGAAGTGCTTTTGAAAAGTCATTTGCAATTCGTAACTGTGAATAGCATCAGAAGAGTCAATATGCGTGTCCTCTGTGGAAATACTCTCTCTCCCCCTCCCCGTCCCCCTCCCTCTTCCCCGCCCGCCCCCCCTTTCTCTCTCTCCCCTCTCTCCCCCTCACCCCACTCTGTCGCCCTCTCCCGGTACCAGCTGGACTGTCATCCTTACTTGGGTTTTGGTGAAAACACACATAAAACACCCAAGATGCCTTGGTCGTGGCGACCGTGCTTCACAGCAGATCCCGGACCTGCGCTTCCCCTCCTGACAAGGAAGGATGTTGGGAGCAGGAGCCCCAAAGTCCCTAAAACCTTCTGGGTCCTCTGCCTGGTGGGTCACTCCTGCTGTATCTTCATGTTCGTAGCCAAAGACGCGATTTCCCCGCTCACAGGAGCTTCTGGCAGGCGGCATGGAGAAGAACAGAATGCGAAGCACAGACGTCCACGGCGTGGCATTTCTCTGACAGGTTTCGTGGCCTGTAGAATTAGAGCTGATGGCTGACACTGCTTTAACTTCCTGTGGCCGGAATTTACTTAGGCCACATGCTCCCCATTCACGTGTTAAACATAAAACCAGAGGCAAAAACAGCGTTCGCCCGTCTCTCACGGGCGGGTTAAGAGCAACCCGTCTGGGGAACTGGTCTCGGCGTCACTGGCCGTTTCGTTGTTTGCTGACCGTGACGGTTTTAGCGTGAAAGCCAGCGCCATCGGCAGCAACGTCTTCAGCCGTGACGGCCAGCGGTGTAGTATTCAGCGCTGTGCACAGCAGTCAGCGTCGTGGCCTCCTGTGAAGGCACAGTCAGAGGAGACGTCGAATCACAAAGCTGTGGTCACTTCAGCGCGTGTCTGGGTAGCTGCCAGTAGGAGGATTTTTCACCTTGAGAAGCTGGCAACGGTGACGGTGGCCGAGCTGTGCAGGGCCGTCAGTCACCTCTGTGTCCGTGTGTGGATTAGAGCTCATGCGTCACACAGTCACAGCGCCCAGCCGCCGTCTTGGCGGTGGGTGCTCCAGGGAAGAACCTGTCCTCATCCCCCAAGCCCCCACCCGTCCCGTGCTCGAATGGCTGCAGGAAGGAGGGGGACGGGCCGAGGGGGACGGGCCCCGGGGGACGCTGCAGAAAGCCATCCTCGTTCTTGCATCGAATTCAACACTGTTTTGAGTTTCTGCTGGGAGCCGGGCATTGTTTTAGGTGTTGGGGGCACTGGCGTGAACAGGGCAGAAGCTGTGCCCTGCTCGGGGGTGCGGGGAGGGGACAGACAAGAAGGAAGGAAAGCGACACGACGTAGCCAGAGCCAGGGGAGCTGGCGCTGAGAAGGGAAGGCAGAGTGAGGAGGTGGAGATTGCCGGCCGGGGCGGGTGGTGCTGGCCTGGACGAGGCTTCAGGTCACCTGGGGCCTGTCGGCCTCCTCGTCAGTCAGATCCGGGGGAGCCCCGGGGGGGGCCGGTCCGGACGGTGGCTGGGTCCCTCCACTGCAGAAGCCGGTGGGTGTGGCTGGGGCGGAGCGGGCCGGGAGAGGATGGGACAGGCGATAGGACAGTGGCCCAGTCCCATGAGCCCTCCAGTTATGGCAGGGCCATCCGTCAGCTTTTGTTCTGAGTGAGCTGGGAAGCAGTGGAGGTTTTGGCATAGAGCAGGGACGGCCCCCGACGCTGAGGGAGCTTTCCCCGCGTGTTGCAGGCTGGGGAAGGGACACAGGGCGGACAGGGACGGGTCTGTGCGGTGGCCACCAGCTGCGGTGGCTCTCGACGTAAACGAATCGTGAGAAATCGAGGTGATTGACTCAAGTTAACATACACAGCAAATTAATGTAATTAAGGTGAATTAATTAACATTCTAAAAAGTTAAAATTTCACATCCTGCATCGCACAGCCCGCACAGCCCACGTTTCAAGTGCTCAGTAGCCACATGTAGCTGGCGGCAGCTGCATGGGACAGTGAGTGTAGGTCATTTGCATCGTCACAGGAAGCCCTACTGGATGGGCCGACGAGTCTCGAGGGCCTTTGTGGGGACTTTGGCTGTTACTGGGGGAAAGTGGAAGCCTCTGGGAGGTGAAGGCACAGGAGGGACATGCTCCGAGTTATGACTTCAGAAGGCCCCTTGGGCTGCCGTGTTGAGGACAAACTGTGCGGGGCAGGGTTGGCAGCTGGGGACCGTCCGTCATCTCCGTGAGAGGCGACTGTGTCTTGGATGAGGTGGGCGCCGAGCGGCCCATGAGAAATGCTTGGATTTTGAATGTTTCGAAGACAGAATCAGTAGGCTGATGTGTGGTTTGGGACGTGAGAAATGCGTGTGGGTGGTGACGGGGACAGGAGGCAGAGCTCGGGAGGGGACCCCTTCTCATCCAGGCTCATCCAGCGGGAGCACGGGCTGGGCGGGGGCGGGACCAGGGCGGTCCACGGAGCCCTCACGGGAAAGACCAGCAGGCAGCCATCAGGTCACCTCGGGCAGAGGGAGGGAGGGTGTGGCGGAAGTTTAAGGTGGAGAGGGTCTCTAAGGGTTTAAAAGAGGAACGAAGTGCAATGGCTGTTAGTCAGTGTCAAGGGCCCATTCAGAATGGGTGACCTTGAACCCACTTGCCCCTTGACCTTCTGCAGCGGAGAGCGCGGCTCACGTGCGGGCTGATGCAGGGGTGGGGAGAGGTGGGAGCCCACATGCCTTCCTGGACGGATCTGTGGGAAACACGGGGTTGCGGGGGGGCGGGACAGGGACGTCAGGAAGGGCTCGTGGCAGATCACGGAGACTAAGCTGCCTGCGGAGGACGGTGAAGAGCAGAGGTCGGCGCACGGGTTGAAAGCACAGGGCTCCGAGCGTGGGGGCGGGGCACGTCACTAAGAACCGTGGAGCACCGAACACCGGGGGAGTCCGAACGGGAGACGCTCGAGTCGCTCATTTCGCAGGTGGTGACAAGACCAGGGCTTCGAAACCCGTGCCGATGCACCTTCGTGAGACGCTGCCTTGCTAGGTCCCACTTCTGTCCGACACCGTCTCACCGTGGGTCATGTCTGAGCAGGTTTGGTCACCAAGAGGAGGGGTTGGGGAGCCTAGGGAGGCACCCCACAGCTCGGGGCCATCACCAGCTGGCTGCGTAAAGTGGGCCTGGAGGACATGAACTTAAAGTTCCTCCTGTCTGTACTCGGTGACTTGATGGCCGCCTGCTCGTCTTTCCCCACACGCTGACCTTCAGTGCCTCTTGGAATACTGAACTCTTGGAAAGCTGCCTTCTGGATCACACGACGCAGTCTCGAACACGTAGTCATGTGAGTGGCTGTGACAGTGACTGTGTACCCGCGGCGTCTGGGTCCTGGGACCTCTCCCGCCCCTCCAGCCTCCCCGGCTAACAGGCATTTTCTCTCTCCTCTCTCTCTGTTTCTCTCTCTCCTCTCTCTCTGTTTCTCTCTCTCTCTCTCTCTCTCTCTCTCTCTCTCTCCCCCCGCCCCCCACCATGGGCAGGCGCCTGCAGCAGCATGACGGGGGCTCTTGCTGTCGGAATCAGGGATTTGGGGGGACCTGTCCTCCCTGTGAACATTCGAGCACTTTGTTGATCTGTGTCGAGGTGAGATTCGAGATTCCAGGAGGCAGAGCTGCCCTTTCTCCCCCTCCCCCGCCCCCCCATCCCACCTCCCTCTCCAGGGCGGAGGGAGAATTAAGAACAATGGAAGGTGAATTTTTAACAGGACGGGCTAGCTTGAGCTGTGTAGGCTTGACCGATGAACTATGTGGCTGCTTTTAGCTAAAATAACTGTGTTGTTTGCAGGAGTTTTTCTCCTGTGAGTTTTCCAGAGTCATTAGAATGACCTAACTGCCTCACCTGCTGTTTGAACTGGTAGGGACAGAAAACAAAAAGGGTGTTGAAATGCAAACAGACAGTCCTGGGTTCCAGTCCCCTGGCCCTGAGATAAAGCCAACACAGACCTCAAGGTCTCCACGGAGGTCTGTACAGAGGCTCCAGAAAAATCTCTCAAGGCGTATTTCTTTTCATGGGTTGGAGTCCCGAGGTAGGTGAGGAAAACAAAAACAAAATAAAACAAACAAAGGATTTCATACTTGGAATTTGCTCGGTGCCAGTTGAATAGCTAATTGTTTCTTGTTTTCATCCCCCTCCCCCCCTTTTCTGCCTGAATAGATAATCCTTACAAAACGTCTATTCATTCTACGAGTGAAAATTTCAGGAATACTGATACTGACCTTGGCAAGACTAATGGGCTGAGATTGAGTGATGGATTTGTGTGTGTTGTGGCTGACATACATTTTGGTGCGCTGGATGCCAGTTTAAGAATCTTTCAGCACTAGGAAAAGAAGATTTATGGCATTGTATTAGTGAATATAACGAAGGCTTACACTTAGAGATCAAATTATTAAAAGACAACGTTATTTTTATAGCTTATTTTTTAGCACAAACTTGATCGTTTTTGTTGCTTCAAGAAAGGACCTGCCTTTCTTTTCTATTTCAGTGTGACCTCTTTAAAGGAGATGTAAACAACTATTTTTTAAGGGAAATAAAAGGAGGCAGTAGAGCCTAGCTAAAAGGACACACTAGACGAGATTCTTAATTGCTAAATTAAGTTTGTGCTCTTATTTGATTTCTGCTATGAACTGGCTGTATGACTTTAAGTTATTTAGCTTTTTTTTAAAAAAATGATCATATTAGAATAAGAAATATGTGATAGTGAAAAAAGATATTTCTGAAAGCATTTCAAAGTCCCATAGGAAAAGCACAATCAGAAACCAGCACTGCAACTTTATTCTGGTAGAATAACCTCTTGAGTCCCATACACACAGTCCCTAACTGTTGGCTTTATAAGGTCAGTCCCAGCAGACCGGCCTGTGGCGGTCAGGAGCTCAGCGGGTCCAAGAAAGCGCTAATTCCAACAAACGCAAAACAGCAAATAGTGTAAACAGTAGATGGATTCGAATGCAGCCGGGGCTGAGCAGAGGGCTCTAAAACACTCCCCAGCAAAGTGACAGTGACTGTGGAGACGGCTGGGCTGTGGCCGTGGAGCTCGGCTTCGTCTTGTGGAAAGAGCAAAGGTTGGAGAGTGGAATCTCTTAAATCCAGACATTCTCATAAAGACCACGTCTGGCAGGCTAACTTTGTTTCTGGCTGCTGGCGACTGGTGAAGGAGAAAGCCGTCCCCCTAAGGCCTCGCAGCTGGTCTGGTGACGGAGTGCATCGTGCTGCGTCAGCCCTCCCGGGTTCTGAGTTCGAGTCCGGCCGGCCCGTGAGTGCCCTGACCAGCCTTTCGCTGCCCTGTGTTGCCTCTTAGAGAAGCACTGAGACCAATGACTTTCTCAGGGGTTGTGACACTGGGGGGGGGACAGGCGGGCGCTGTGTCCCCACGTGGATGTGAAGGCCAGAGGGTGGCTTCTGCCTTTTGATGGAGAGCCACGCCACCGTGAGGTGACTGGAAGTTGCTGATTTTTGTGTAAGGATGGGGATGGGGGTGTGATTTCAAAATAGTTTTAAGTTTGAAGTGTTTTGTTTGAACGGTGTGACTCTGGGTCATCGTTGCTCTCTGAAGGTGTTACGGGAAGGGACCAGCTGCTTGCTCCGAGTGGTCGAGTATCCGAGATCAGACTCCGGCTCTGAAATGCGTGTTAAAACCTCGTAACCTGATATGGACGAGGGAGACCACGTGCCTGCAGGCACCGGACGCGTGCTGGGCATGAATACACAGCAAGTCCCCTAGGGACCTTGACTTTTCCCCGCCTTTTTAAAGGAAATTGGTTGAGGAACTGCCCGGTTCCTCACTCTCCCAGGACAGCCATTAAGCCCAGCCTGGGTTTTGGGCTGGACTGCCCGCCGTCACCACGCGGCGGCTCATTAATCCCGCTCCCCTTTCCAAGCATGCCATGTGTTTTAGCTCCTTTAATGGCGCGGCCAACCTGTCGTCGTGACAAAACGTGACTTGAACTCTGCCTTTTCAGCGCTGTTTACGCGGCTTCCCCGCCAGCGCTGCGGTCCTCGCGGTTTCCCCACCCGCGTCCGCCGTCCTCCTCCGAGCCCGCGACAACTGTGCTATAGTCCCGGCCTCCAGCGCTATCATTTCTGTCGTATCTGTTTTCCATTTTTTTAATGAGATAAACCACCGGCGTTGAGGTCAGAGGGGGCACATCTGGGGGGTGTGGGTGCAGGGGGACCCCAGCGGGGATGTGTGGGTGCAGGGGGACCCCAGTAGGGGGTGTGGGTGCAGGGGGACCCTAGTGGGGGTGTGGGTGCAGGGGGACCCCAGCAGGGGGTGTGGGTGCAGGGGGACCCCAGCGGGGGGTGTGGGTGCAGGGGGACCCGGGGAGACCCCAGCCGGCAGGTGGCTGGAGGGCTTCGCAGAGCTGGCCTCACCCTCCCCACAGTGACGCGGGGCTGGCGTGAGAGCAGCTGGCTCTCGGGGACCGCCCGGTGCTCGGTGCTCTGGGGACGAGAGCCGCCGCGGGGCCGGTGGCAGCGCCGAGCTGCTCGGCTTTGCTGACGCTCCTGCCCCCCGCCCCGCGACGCCGCAGCAGGGCCTCACGGCGGCCTGACCCCGAGCTTCTGCGCCACGCGGTGTCCCCTCCCCACGACGCCCGAGTCGCCCTCTGGGGGTCTCGCGTCTGTTCTTCCCGAGAGCGAATTTGCTCGCATATCACTTCGTTCGAGCTTCCCGAGGGACAGCACTGTCTGAGTGAGGCCGGTGGGGGAGGAAGGGCCACTGCGGGCAACGCCCGTCTGTCCCGAGCCGGGACGACCCGAGGCCGGCGGAGTGAGCCCCTTGGCTGCAGCCGCGGCGGGCGACGCAGACGTCGCCGCGCACGGCCGGGACGGGGACCCTCGCTGACCCGCCGGGGCCTCCCTTCCCGCGCGCAGGGTTCCTCGGGTCGCCAACGCCCCGCGCGGGCGCTGTGCCCGCTCCCCGCGGGTGGCGACGGTGGCACTGCGTGCCGGACGCCGACGTGTGTTCTCGGGCGGCTTCTGGCCACCGGGTCCTCAGGGCCATCTCCGGTCACGCGTCAGAGCCGGGCTCGCGGGTCGTGGCCTGTCCCCAGGTCGCAGCACGAGGGAGCGCCGGGCAGGCGTTTGGATGCGGGATGCGGGGCTTCGGCCACTTCCACGCCAGCACCGGTCCCTACCGCTTCGCGACGCAGCGTGCGCTCTCGGCCACCGCCGCGTCCGCGATGGCCCCTTCCTTCTCCAGCCGGCCTTTTCTCAGTTAACGCTTGTGTCGCGTCGGATCTCAGCTCGGATGTCCCCATGCGGCAGGCCTTACCCGCTCCCCCAGCGCTCACGTGGGTGCCCGGGGTCCCCAGCAGCTCCGCCCACGCCTGCGCCTGCATCCTGGCCTCCCTCTCCGTGGTGTCCCCCGCACCAGGCGCCTGGCTCCGGGGGCTGGGGCTGGGGTCGGGGCCTGGCGTGCGGTTGGCTCCCAGGGCTCAGTTTCTCACAGGCCTGGTCCGGAGCCTCCGTTTTGAGCAGGATAACGGCTCCTGGTTGCCCATGGACGTGCTGCTCCTGAAACCGCCCAGGGCGGAGGGCGGAGGACCCGTTCTTCCCGCTGACCCCTCTCCAGGCTGGTCCCGCTACCCAGAGGTGAGGCGTCCTGCTCAGAACCCGGCTCACTGCCTTTCCTCCGTCTGTGTCTCCTTTCATGTCCTCAGCCTGGCTGGCGATGTGCATCACTGGCCACGTGGAGACCCCTGAGATGCCCTGTGTTCTCCTGTCTCTCCTGCCCTCCGGCCACAGCCACCTGGCTCCTGACAAGGAGGCTCTAGCATCAGCATCGCGGCCTCCGTCTGGGCACAGCCCCTCCTGTCCCCGTGGTCCCTTCCCCCAGCCTCAGGCCCTGCCTTTCCAAAGTGCCAACCCAGTGCTAAGGCTGCCTGGTGTCAAACCGCTGCCAGCCCTTTGCATCTTTTAAAGTTGAAACGCGTCACCTGGCCCCACGTCTCCTGAGCCCAGTGAGTACACCAGCCCTGAGATTCTGCAAGATTTGAACAGATCCAAGTCTCACCTTAAATTCCTCCCAGCGACCAAGCAACCAGCAAAACCAGCGACAACTCAGGCCTCACTGAAAACCTGCGCTAGGTGGAAACCTGAGCTCTGTCGCTGGGACGGCTGACAGTCTTCAGAGGGTCCTCACCTGTAGGATGCGAGGGTGGACGGCAGCAGCTGCCCCCAGGGGCTGCTGTGCCCATTAATCCGGGAGCCCGCAGCGCCTGGGGAAGGGGTCTCGGTGGCAGACAGAGATGCGTTAGGTCATCACCGTGAAAGGACCCTCTGGGAGGCAAAGTCACACCCCAAAGTAACTTTTCAAAGTTGGGACTTCTCTGGGATTTGAGAAGGTGAGACAGTCAAGAGCTTTGCCAGCATTTACCAGCAGCCTTGGCGTAGGAAGTGCGTCCCCCCGAATTTTAAAGTCTTGACTTTTCGCCCACACGATGACAGGCTGGGGACATGTGATTCAGCTGGTCTGGCTGCCCCTTCTTGCTCTAGGCTGGCCTGGCACAGGCATCTCAGGTGAGCGGTTTCCGGATTCCAGGCCTGCACCACACCTATGATGCAGAGTGGGGGGCGAGGATGTACTTACACTCACAAAGACCTCCCCTCGGGCTTTCCACCACCTGCGCAAACACCACGGGAAAAGCCTGGTGCTCAAAATCCTCAGCTGCTCAGCCTCGTAGTCTTTGTAATAAAAAGATTTAGTTGATTTGCCCTCTCCCAAACCTTAGCGGTCTCTGCCTGTTTCACCTTGCTGTGGTCTGTTTATCCTGACGGTGGGAAAAAAAAAAAAACTGGCTTCACTTAAAAAATAGGAGGAAAAAAAGGTGCAAACTTCACCAGCTTCCCCACCTTTTTAGCATCTGGGAGGTGGCTCGCCGGCTTCCTACTGGGACAATTTAAATGCTAATGCGATGCCCGGCAATCTTCTCGGCTCTCAGAGAGAGCTGCGTCCTCCACCATCTCGCTTCCCTTTTCTCCCTGCCGTGTGCTGTTTTCCGTTGCTGGTGAGATTCTCTGACCTCGCAACCAGTCGGGCCTGACGTCGGCAGAGCTTGCAGGAGAGGCAGGCATCCGCCCTGTCAACCTGAGGTCCCCAGTTTGAATGTGCTGAGTCACAGCCTTTGCAGTTTGCACCTAGGAAAATTACTGCAGAAAATCAAACTGTGAGCTGCTGTGTTATTTAAATAGCAATGAGGCGAGTGGAAAGGGGATAATGCACAGATACATAGTAACTTATTAACCCGGTAATTTTTAAGCTGGATTTTAAGGGTTCCTAAAAGCCTGGTAAGTCCTGTTTCTGGTTAGAACTGCTTGTTAATGCCTGTTGGTTGATGAAGTTCTTTATTTCTCCCTGTCCTTAGAAAGTGAAAATGAATATAAATGGTAAAAGCAGTTGTCTTGTAATGTCTGGGAAAAGGAGAAAATTAGTCTTTGCTGCTATTCTGAAGCTTTGCATAAAGAATTTATTTTCTTTTAAAGAATTAATAACGAAAAAAAAAAAAGATACAGCAATGAACCAGATATTGAGAGTTGACTCCCAGCGTTAGTTAGACCTGTAGGAAGTCTTGTTTTCCTATTTTGATTGTGTAGTTGAATAGGCAGGAGATGCTACTTCAACTGTGTTAATAGGGGAAGTGGCAGGAAGCGACAGTTTCCTTACGATCAGAAAGAAGGTTCTCGCAGAACCCACGATGAGAATGTGGGTTGTGGAGAAAGATAAAAAGTCGGCATAATTTGTATTTCGAACTTCTGATTTATTTTTTATAATGTAAAAGCGGTTCCCTTTCAAGTAAGTGCTTGGGACTAAAGAGAATGCAAACATCCCTTCCACAAGGAAGTCAGAAATTTCTGTTTACCACCATTAACAGGCATCCCAAGGTCATTTCAAGGTGGGGATTTACTGCAGAGCCGGCTGGTCTGACCTCCGGAGTGTGAGTCGGAGCAGCTGGGGCCTCCTCAGAGTCAGGGCCCTTTTCATCGGTCCGTGGCTGGGACGTTCGGGACCAGCCTCATGATGGAGCGGCCCCTGCGCCAAGTGCCACAGCTGTGCCAAGCGTGGCCGCCGCGTCCCCTCACTCCTCGCTTATAGTCGCCTACAAAGGAAGAACGGCTTGTTGGCGCCTCGAAGCTGGCCGCCTTGGAACTTCGAGGCTCGGTCACTCCCACGGCAGCGTGGGAGTCGGAACCCCGGCGGGGTGACCCTCTGCCCTGCGGCTTCTCCCCGTGGAGAGCTCCTCTTAGCTCGTAAAGATGACTCCTCACTGGCAAGGGACACTAAATACGGAAAGAACATCGCTGATTCAGTTGGAGTTCTTCCTCTCTCTCTGAGCCACCTGGGGCGGGTGGGACGGGGCGGGGGGCGAGAAGACAGACAGACGGACGGATGGACGCAGGGGCCTCCCAGGAGCCCAGCAAGATTCTCCCTTAGTACACTTTCCTGCCCTGCGCTATTCTGTGATGAAAACGTGGACTCTATGAAAAATCTGTTGTGTTTTTTCTCCACCTTAGACGGACGGCCATAACGCAATGACTTGGCATTAGGAGAACAAACACACGAAACCCTAAGCGAACTGCCTTCTCTGGCTGGCCCCTGGCTGGAACTGGGGCCAGCACAGCCTGACGGAGGGGCCGTGCGGACACAGGCAGACAGGGTTTTAAGGCTCAGTTGCTTATCAGCCTGGCAACCTGGGACAAGTGACCTGATCTCTGAGGTTAGCACAGTGCCTTCTCTTCCCAGGTGGAGACACTCAGCTAAGTGGGTTTTTATTCCCCCTTCCTCAGGCCCGGGTGTAGAGGTCCCAAGACAGCATTCTGGGGCCCGTGTCACCCCGGCTGGCCCGGAGCGGCCACCACTGGGAAGGAGCTGGGGTTGCTGAGCGAGGGCCTGTGGTGAGACAGCTCCCAGGCACAGGGAGCAGCCAAGGCAGAACAGGAGGCTGCCTCCTGGAGGGGCGTGGGGACAGCAAGGATCAGGGAAGGTGAGGGGCGAGGGGGAGAGGGTGGGGTCAGACGGGAGGGGTCCGGCTATTTAGTGGCATCTAAAGACTTAGAGTTTTACCACGAGGGAAATATGGAGCCTTCGCTGGGTGTGGGGCAGGCGGGGACATGGTGTGACTGAGGCTCGAAGCTGGCAGGCCGGTGAGGAGCCATCGCTGTGACCTAGATGGGGGTGGACAGTGGCTCTGACCAGGGTTCACGATGGCAGGGCACCAAGAAGGGGCAGATTCTGCACATGTGCTGAAGGCAGAGCCAGCAGGGTTTTTACCACAGGGTCAGATGGGGCGCGTTTCGGGCATGAGCAAGTGGAAGGTTGGAGTTTGCTACACGGGCTGGGGGAGGATGCGCAGAGGGCACAGGTCAGTGGGCGACCAGGAGTCCATTTTGTCCCCGTCGAGATGTCCACTTGCTCTCCAGCAGTGGAAAAGGGAGTGAGGTCGGACCTGGCGACACATTTGGACCCGAGCAGCATCTAAGTCCGTGAAGCCTGGAGATGTCGGAGGTCATAAAGGACTGCGATTGGGGCAGGTGGGGGTCCGAGGGGCTGTGGAACGCCCCGACGTCGAGGGTCCTGGACAGACAGGGCGGATTGGCCGAGGAGACGGGCAGGCCATCGGCGAGGCCGCCGTGAAGGTGGCATTGGCCGGGCCGCTGGCACGGAGAGCTCTGGGTGAGGGCAGGGGTGCAGAGACCCGGAGGACCGATGCTGGGTCTGGAGCGAGATGGGAGGGCAGCACGTGGTCCTGCAGGGGGAGCCGGCGGGGAGGGCGGGGCGCGGCTGGGGCCAGTCAGGAAGGGACTTCCCCGAGGAGCCGGCCGGGACACTCGCGACTTCGGTGGTTTCACGGTGACGACGGCTACGAGGAGTCAGGTCTCACTGTGACTCGCCATGTGCCAGGTGCCGCGCCGAGCATGCCACGCACATTTCATCATCTCCTCCCGCCTCCCCGAAGACACTGTCGTCATGCTCTGTAGACAAGAAACCGACAGGCGTGGGGCAGCTGCACCCCCGGGACAACGGCCACTCGTCGGGGGCCACTCCTCGGGTCCCGCTGGCAGGGATGAGGTCACTGACCTTGGCACACGCCGTCGAGTGCGCTGACTGCGGTCCAGTGCGGAGGCTGGTGGCTGGAAACAGCTGGGGGAGGGGAGGCAGAGAACCGGGGAAGGGAGTGGGGGCATCACCGTGGGCACCCTCGGCAGAAGTGGGGTACGGGCGGTGGTCACTCCTCCCCAGGGGCAGTCCATGTGACCGTGTCTGCAGACGCCGGGTAAGCAGCTGCGGGTGATGGTGGGGACAGAGGTGCGCCTTCCCGCAGCATGCGAGGTGTCCTCAGGTCACGGTGCCTCCTGCTCCCGTGAGCTGGGACTGTCCTCGGCAGGTGGCAGGGGGCCGCTGCGGGCGGACGCTCAGGTTTTCGGTGGCCGGCCTGTGCCTGCGTCTCGCAGGTGTGGCCTTGTGGACAGTCAGGGCCGGGGCAGGCGGGGCTGCGGGCAGGTCGGCAGGCCCGTGCCACACTCCCGTGAAGGTGGCCGAGTAAGGGTCACCGTGGCCGGGTGTCCGGGGTAAACGACTTCACTCCGCTCCGTTCGTCGGAATGCGCGGCAGGAAACCGACCCACCTGAGATGCCGAGGGGCCGGGCCGGGGCGGAGGCCACGTGCAAACGCCCGGGCACAGGACGGCCCAGGTGCTCCTCGGCCACTGCGGTTCCCCAGGCCGATGTCATTATTTTCCCCATCTTGTGAAATGCTCGCAGCAGTAACGGCAGCGATGAAAGAGAAGAAAGGCCACGTTCAGAGACGCGAGCGGCACGGCGGGGGCGGGGCATGGCGGGGGCGGGGGGGGGGGGGGGGGGGGGGGGGGGGGGGGGGGGGGGCGGGGCGGGGCACGGCGGGGGCGGGGCCTCTTGCGTCAGCCGCTGCTGCAACAGGCAGGAAGAGGCCGAGCAGGGGGGCCTCCCGTGCTGCCGTGTGTCTCGGGCCCGTCCGTTTCAGGGTCACGGCGAGGGGACTGGCTTTCTGCCCCAAACCCCTCTGTCCTTATAGGTTCTCATGGTTTCACGCTGATGCCTGGAGGGTCGGGGACCATGCAGCCGGGTGGCTGGCAGCGGTGTCGTCCCACGTGGATGTGTGCAGAGCAGCCTGGCAGTCAGGGGACAATTTCCAGGGCACGGCTCGCTGTAAGCATATCCGTAGTCATGGCAACAGTTTCTAGCAGGAGAACGTACATCTTGTCTTTGAGCTTCTGCTTGACGCCGTTAGGAGCGCGGTGTTTGGGGCTCGGTGTGACCCCCCCACTCCGAGTGCTCAGGGCTCCGGAGCACAGACACGTGCAGCACAGTGTCTCGCAGTGGCAGCTCTTATCCAGGCGTCCCTGGGCCCTGTCCTGGGTGGAACTCGGGGCCTTGTGCACTTGGATGGAGAAAAGATTACGCTTCTGCCGACCTCTGACTACAGTGTGGTCCTTCCCTCAGAGGCGGGTGGTGACGGATGGCCAGGGTGGGGTCAGCGGTACACCTGTCACCGGGAGACACCGCGAGTCTTCATAACGCACGCTTGCCGCTCTCCTGGGACACTGTACGCTGTCACTGCTTTGATGTGATGGCGGCTGCTCCACCTTCCGCTGGGTCTGCCCACTTAATGCGTCCACGTGTTTCTCCAGCGCCTCGTCCTTGCACTGCCTCCCGCCTGTGCTTCGCAGTGACTCGTCTGCGTGTGCCCAAGTGTTTCTGGGGAGGCTACCCAGGCCCCAGGGGAGACCGAGGCCCAGGCAGAGGTCGGAGACGCCTCCAGGTGTGCAGTCTCATGGGGGGTAGGAGCCTAAGCAGATAAAGTCAGTACCAAGTGCTGAGCGGTGGCTAGAAATGGACCCAGTAGCCACATGGGGTCCAAGGGGAGACCGGGAGCCACATGGGGACCGAGCGGGGACTGGCTCAGCATCATGGAGGCGTCCGCGGGTTCCTGAGCTGCACTGGAACAAAGCGTGACGAGAGAGAAGCTGGAGGCTGGAACCCTGGGCCTTGGAAGTGAGGGGTGCTCTCTCTGCCCAGTCCCAGGGGCCGAAGGTGAACCAGACACTGTGAGGGGGTCGGTGACTCACTTTGTAGAGCGGTGTTTACGGGGACAGGGTGGACAGGGTACGAGTCCTTGAAACACCCAGTGGTATGTATACGAGGATGTCAAGAGGGGCTTCCTGGGTGTGTGCTTCACATGCAGTCTGAGCGTGCGCGGCTGGAAGCGTCACCGTCCTCCGCACACTCTCCTTCTGGCCTGGCTTCCTCACTCGGCAGGCCCCACCCGAGGTTCATCCTAGCCGGCCTTGTCCTGCCGAGCAGCTTTGTGGCAGAACCGTGAGCTTTGAGAGGGGGAAAGATAAACTCTGGCTGTCACAGCGCAGGGCCTTTAAAGGGAGCGAGGCTTCTGGCACGCAGCGCATGGGAACGCGGGTCAAAGGCCGTGAAACGCGACTCTGGACTGCGGGGCCGGAGTGCATCCCGTGATTGCATTGGGGGCCCCAAGCCGGAGCAGCTCGGGGAGCCGGGGTGGGCGCTGCAGTCGCGGACCTCCCCTCCGCCGAGACCGTGAAGGCCAGCGACTCCCCTGAGGCCGCCTTGTTCGGCACATCGGGGACAAGCCTTATCTTCCAGGTTGCAGAACTAGGAAATGGCGTGTTTGAGAGAATTAATACCCGAAAAAGGAGTGAGTCGCGGGCAGCCCGAGGACCCTGATCACGGCCTTGCTGGGAGGCTCGTGGTTTTAAAGAAAATACAGCCATTTCACTGTCGCATTTGTCTCGTTGGGGTGGTGATGCACCTGGCACTGAAGTTGGAGGCGTTAAGGGTTTGTTTTCTTCTTTCTCTGTAAAACGTTCCCCGCTCGACGAGCGCCACCCTCTGTGTGGACACGTCAGCTGTTCAATTCGACAGCCCGGTCAATGCCCGCTTTGTGCAAGGTGGCTTTACAGGCGCCAGGGGACGGCGCGCTGGGCAGATCCTGGATGTGACTGCCACGTGGATGGGACAGAAGCTCCACCTGAGGACCACGCAGGCCTTCTTACCCTCCTCAGGGTCAAGGAAGATTCAGAATCTGGTGGCAGTTATGGGTCCACTCTCCCAGGAAAAGGCACCCAGGCGCAGACACACACGCACGCGCACACGCACTTCTGCAATGATTTCTGAGTGTTTAGAGCCGCCTCTGAAGCTGGCCTGGAGGGGGGCCCTCAGGGCGAGTGTTTGGCGCATGAAGTGAAATAGTAGTGCCTGTCAGAGAAGCACGAAGCCCCGGTCCCCAACGGGACAGAGGTTAGGACAGAGCCCAGGGAGGCGGAAGGGCCGGTGGGGCTGGCGGGCTGGGCAGTTTTCCCAGACAGGTGACTACGTAGAGATGTCCACATCTTGCCTAGGTAGGGGCGTTGGCATCTGGAAGGCCGTCTTCCAGGCCGAGGGAAGGTCTGGGAATGCGGGGGCGGGGGGTGGGGGGTGGGGAGAGGGGAGTGGAAAGTAGAAAAACTCAAGCTGTCCCACAAACCCAGTTTGGCTGGAGGAAGACGACATGACGACGAACCATCCGGAACAACCAGACAGACAGGCAGGGGTCACACTGTGAGTGACAGCGAAAGCAGGTGAGTATCCCCTTCCCCCCACCTCAGTAAAATCTTCTGCTTTATTTATTTCCTTTTATTCATTTATTTATTTTCAGGTGGGGGGGGTGCAGGCATGAACGTGTGAATAGTACCTATGTATTGTACTGAATTAAGGAAGTGACAAAAATCAGAATTTTCAGGCATCACACCTTTAGTCTCCTTTGATCCAGAACACCCTCCCTCCCGCCGATTTTGGACTTGACTGATGATTGACATTTTTAAGAATGCAGGTCAGTGATTCTGCAGAATGTCCCTGGATTTGTCTTGCCTCTTGGGGTTCCAGTAATGCCCCTTCCTGCCGTCCTTGCAGCCCTGGCACCAGCCCCAGGAAACTGCACTTCTCCCTGGGGCTCCCCGCAACCCGTCCGCCTTCACACACAGTCCCTTTCTTCAGTCCTGCTGGTGTTATCTGGACTTGGGGGTGCCATCTGTTCCCCTGGCGGGTACACTTTGAGTTGACAGAAAATGCTGATTCCTTAGAAATGTCTGCTGTGTTTCACACTCGGCGTGGCCGGTGTACTGCTGTTGATAAAAGCTCCTTGACCAGTTACCCCGTTTCACACTCATTATTTTCCAGAAAAATCTGGCTCTTATTCATGTTTTAAATTTCTTTTTGTTTTCCTCCGATCACCCTAAATTCCACAGCTTCTGCTCTTTGCGGAATGCACATCACAGCCGCGATCTACTATGGTTTTTTTCTCTTCCTCCGCTTCCTGCCTGGAAGTGAAGCACTGTATTGATCATGAGACAACAGCAGCATTGATTTAGAAGCCCCAGCCCATGCCCAGGTGACCTTTTTCCTCCCAGTAGCTTTGGGCGACAGCGTGTCCTAAGGTGTTTGCATATGTCACATGATTGCTTGTTTGGTCATTAAATACCATGCCTTTCAAACGCGGAGGAAAGCTGGTCCTAGCTCTTCCCTTGGCCTTCGCCCCGGCCGCTATTCCGGGGGTCAGTGCAGAGAGGGGTCGCAACTTTTGAAACTTAGGCTGAAAGTCCTCTTATAGCCAGCCTTTCCTGCAGAAGCTTCCAGACACGCCACCGCTCAGGTTTTGTTAAGTCCCAGATACACACAGGCAATTGTGAAACCATGTCATTGACACGGAGACCTGAGACATTTTGTGTTTATCATTTTCCGGTGAAAGCCTTGTCGTAAGGCCATCCCTAAGGGTATGGCGAGGGCTTCGATTGGACGTGACAGTCCGCAAATCTGACTGCTCCGATTTGCATGTGACATTGAACCTTCAGCGTGAAACAGCCTCCTGCACGTCCTTTGCAGAGCCCATGCTGTGAGCTCTTCAGATTAATTGTAATAACAATGGAATGCAGAGGGCGCCAGTGGGGCAGGTGGCTGGTGGGTTAGTCGTGCCAAGGTAAGGACTGGGCACTGCAGGCAGAGGGAGTGGTGAGGATGATTTGGGGAAAACGGAATAAATTCAGAACACCTATGGGTCACCGACCGTGTGCCAGATTCCGCTGACTGGCGCTGCCTCAGGTGGCTACTTCACGTTCACAGCCTTCCTGAGCACTATCTTCATTCCCGTCTTTGAAACCGAGGCCCTGAGGAGGTAAGGTCCAAATCCTAGAACGTCAGCTAATTCTCCAGTGGCTCCACAGAGCACGGGACTGGGGACTTCAGGCATGCCATCCATCATCATGTCCATGCCCTCTGGGCCAGGCACCCAGCCTGGGACTACCTTGGTTAGCATCTGCTTCTCCTGCCCAGATCATGTCCCCAGACCATGTCCTTGAGGGACTTTGCCTGTTCCTCGTCCCTGCATGTCCTCGGCATCTCGTCCTGGCAAACAATAGGTCCTGACAAATAGTCTGTCCCCTTTCTACTTCCTCGTCTATGTGTCTGTTAGGTCTCCTCGGAGCACGGGTGGCAGACTGGCTCAAGGGTCAAATCCGGCTGCCATTTGTTTTTATGCAGCCTGGGAACTAAAAGTGATGTTTACACTTTTAAGTGGTTGAAAAACATTAAAGGAAGAATTTGTGACATGGGCACATTGCACAAAGTTCAGATTGCTGTGCGGAATGGAGAGCTTCATTTACATGTTTCACATTTACATATCTGTCGGTTACATCTTATCTGTGCTGTTTTTAAACTACACTGCTGCCTGGAATAGTTCCAGTGGATTCCCCCTGGGCCGCAGAGCCTAATGTTTATTCTCCGGCTCTGCAGAAGGACCTTCGCCCACCCCTATCAGAAAGGATAAGCAGAACTTGTTCTGTTAAGGTGGCACGTGACTAGGAAGCTGCCCAGTGTCCCAGGGGGGCTGGAGCCCAAGCCTGTGGCGTGATCTGTGGGAGGCGTGTGGGCCGGCTGTCACAGACAGTTTTACCTGTTCCTTCGAGCAGAATCTTTGCACTTTTTCAGTTTTGGGCTCGCCTGTCACCTCGTTGGCCTCAGAAGCTCTGAGCCCTGCGTTTGCAAATCCATCAAAAACATCCGCAGCCGCCCAGAACTCTTCCACCAGGGTCTGCATTTCCTGCCCCCGGTCCGGTCCGGCTGTTACAGCTGCATCAGCTGAGGAGGGTCAGAGGACTGAGAAGTAACAGCCTCAGCACGAGGAAGTGCCCGGAGCAGGGCTCTCCGTGCTTTTACAGGCATTGTCCTTTCTTATCTTTTGGTTAAAATCTCTTCTTGAAAAGGTAGGGACTTTTTATTGTTCTCCTGTTTCTCAGAAGCTCTGAGTGGAGCCATCTGCCCAAGGCCGCATTGCCCTGGAGTCAAACAGCCTGGGTCCTGAGCAGGCGTCTGATCCTGAGCTCCAGGTCTTCCCCTGGATGGTGACAGGCCAGGCATTCCAGCAGTTCTGTGACAGGAAAGCCCTGGGTAGAAAACGTGGGTGCTTTTTTTTCTTCTTGGTCATGACATTTTTGGTAATTCCCTTGGGTATATGCCAAAGAGCAAATTGACGGTGACTGTCAGACCCTGTGTCCCTCACTTCAGAATGACCATTTTCTACCAAGGGCCTCGAGAGACCTGAGTGGCCGGAAGCGAGATGAAGGATGGGAAGAACCGCACGAGCTTCCTGCCGGCGAGGGGATGTCATTACTGTGCCGGATGAAAACACCCCGACAACCCAGGCTGTCTGACTCGAACTGTGATTGTCCAGCGTGTCGGGAGCTGTAAGTTTAGCAGAAGTGACCAGACCAGCAGTGCCCAGGTGTCTGTGGAATGTTAGTCCTGTGACCAGACAGGAGTGTTGGAATAAGTATGGGGAGTGTTGACAAAGTGAAGCACACTTCTGCAGCCCTCCAGGAGCAGGCGGTGTACAGAGTAGTGACAGACGTGGGCCAGGGGCCAAGGGCCACCTCATGGGATAGGTGTGCCGGGAGCTCTGGATGAGGCTGCCCGCGGCCCTGCCTTTTCTCTCTGCTTTTCAGTTTACGAAGTCCCAAACACTTCAGGGACTAGAGGGATGTTTGTGTCTTCTGTCGACCCACTGCCACTTACCCCCGGCCAGGGAAGGAATGTTCTAGACAGTGGGAAAACTCTGTTAGGAGAGGGTGTTGAATTAACCATACAAAGTTAGATAGGGGTTTTTTTCTGAGAGCCTTTCAGTGACGTCTCCGTGAAAATCAAAGTATATTGGGATCACATAAGCCTTTCTCAAGGGTTGATGTTTTCTATACTTTTAGTTTGTCCAAACTTTTATGTGTTGCTCAAGCATCGAGTGAGACCCCAGAATATGCAGCGTGCTTCGCTCCGGATGGCACTTGCAGTACACACACGTGACGGAGATGTGAGGACAGCAGCTTGTGGGCTCCCATGAAGTCAGCCCGGGAATGTGTGGAATTCGCTTGTAGTTTTCAGGAAATAAGGTGTCATTGTTAGGGTAGTTTCCTGTCATAAAAATTTCTCTAATTTGGTTTTAAAATAGCAGCCTCTGATGTTGTTTTTGACTCAGCAATCTATAGGAAATCTAAAATCTTTTTCTTTCTTTCTTTCTTTCTTTCTTTTTTTTTTTTTTTGGTGAAAGAATGTTCCATATTTTCCACAGACAAGAAATGAGCCGTTTCTATTCCTGGCGGTGCATAACGTGACGATGTGTGTCCTCACCCCGTGCTCATGTGGAAGTGGCCTGGTAGAAGCAGAGGGACCGCTGACCAGGGCGAAAGTTCCCTCCTTCCTCCAGTGTTTCCCCAGCCCCCCGTCCTGAGAGCTGGTCACCCCAGTGGGCTTACAGTTACAATCTGAGGCCATCAGACTTTTTTTTTTTTTTTTACCTGAAGCTTCTATCAACTCGTACCTCATTGCAAGCTTAAAAACAGAGCTAAACTTAAAAACAGCCTAATGTTTCTGGGTAGATCAAACAGTGACTTGCTTTTATAAGTGAAAAATAATTTGTTCTTAGTTCCTTTACGTAAAGCATCAGGAAAATAGATACTTTGCAGAAGTCTTTTCAGATTAAAGGAGGTAAGTGTTGAAGCTTCAAAACCCAATCTGAGAATTCTTATAAAAAAATAAAAAACCCTGCTAGGGAGGGGGTGCTGCGGTTTGCGGAAGGGGGGCCAGACTGTGGCTGGGGGAGAGTGTTGGGGGGCGGAGGGAGGGCCGACGTGGCGCTGCTGCTGCTGCTGCTGCCGCCGCCACCGCCGGTGCCGGTGCGGATGGTGCCGGTGCCGGTGCCAAAGCCGATGGTGCGGATGGTGCCAGTGCCGGTGCCGGTGCCGAAGCCGATGGTGCGGATGGCACCGGTGCCGAAGCTCTCCGAGAGCTGTGGTCACGGGGCCCAGTTCTCAGGATCTCACGACCCGCTTGGCTTCTTTTACCTTTAAAGACACTTTTCTTGGTGTAACGTACACGACACAACTCACGAGTCTCCTGGTGTAACGTGTACGGCTCAGGGCACTTAGTGCGGTGTCGTGCGGCCATCGCCGCTGTCCACTTCCAGACTGTCTGCACCGCCCCGGCGGACGGGGACCCACGAAGCAGCCCTCCCATTCTCCCGCGGCAGCCAGGCCGGCCTGTCCTGGACGTGTCATGTGGGTGGAGTCGTGACCTGTGGCTTTTGTGGCTGGCTTCTTTCACTCGGCCATTGCGCCCGAGGTTCGCCGGTGCTGCAGCGAGTCAGCGCCACACTGCTTTTCACCGCTGAGTAATATTCCACGGCGCTGCTGGACCACTTTCCATTCACCCTTCCCCCTCCCTGGCCATCTGTGCTGTTTCCACCTTTTGGCCCTGGTGAATATGCTGCCACGAACATTCACGCGCAGGTTAACGGGACACCGTTTTTGGGTCTTGGAGCATAGACCTGGGAGTGGAGTTCCTGGGTGAATTTATTGAGGAACTGCCAAGCTTTCTCTTGCCTTCCTAATGCTTTCCGAAAAATTAAAATTCACCATAACATTGGTATTTCAAAATCAATCATAGGACGGTTAAAGAATTTCTAGACTGAATGTTAAAAACCTTAAGAGGTTTCTCCGAGGCCAAAATTCATTCAGAACACTGCTAAGTCAACGAGCGAGCTTGAGACAGTTACCGTATTTGTTTACCTCCAGCCATGGCTGGTTCTTTCCTAAAACATTCAGCCTTTTTCAAAATTCGGTATCTCTTTAGAAGACGGTTATAAATAGATTATACTGTCACTGCCCACTTTGGTTTTATACTTTTTCTGGGTCATATGGAAGCTCTCTAATCTCTTCTGTGATTTGGTTAAATGTAGATTAATCCAAGGCAAATCCGAGTTACTGACCCATCTTCCTTTTTATGGTGCCTTTTGCTTAAATTTCATGGTTGCCCAGGACAGGGTAGAAGAGAAATAAAGTGATTACAGATAATATCACAGAGAATGCTGATAATTTCCCAACCTCGAATTGGCTGATGATGATCCTGTCCCAGCTTAAAGTGAACCCTGTGAAGAATGAGGGTGTCGGATGTCCTAGGCACGGTGAGTGCCCTGTGGGCCCACTCATTCCTGTGGGGGCAGCCCCCGTCCCTTCCCCTCCCCCCCATCCTCCCCAGGGCTCCCTGGTTTGGGGAAGCTGTTTGGGAGTCTTCTCCACGAGAGGTCTGCTGTCACCCAGGGCTGAGATCCAAACTATTTAGCCATCGATAGTGCACGGATGGGTCTGCACAGAGGACATGGGCATCCTGTGACACAGCAGGTTCTGCAAGTCCCACCCCCAGGTCTGGCTCAGTGCTGTAGCTGCTGTGACGTAGGATGGTCTCGGGGTTTGGGCTGGCATTGAGTGGCCCTGGGTGGGGATGTTAGGGTGGCAAGTAGTTACCAACTGATACATGAGAACTTTAATATTTTAACAGCCAGCGTGACTGCACCACTGGATTAGATCCCTAGTACCAGAAACCATGGTGACATCCCCCTCCACCAGCATCCTTCACCACGAGTCTTCAGGTCATGACTGTGCCATCTTCTGCAGGAAGCAGTTTCTGCTTTTCCCACCAGGGCAGGCAGAATCCTGCCTACTTAGCTTGGCTTCTGACCATGAAGAGATACCCGTTCTAGAAGGCTCCCGTCGTGGCCAGGCCTTCCTCGTGCATCCAGGAAGTCCCTGCTCTGATGCACTTGGCATGTCCGTAGTCTTTTTCCTAAACTCCCAGTTGCACTTCGTCGCTGTCCTGTTTAATAACTGCCAATGTTTTTTCAGTATCTAAAAATGACGTCAGAAGCCAGATCCGTGGAATGGGGTGGGGCGGACTCCTCCCCAGCAGCATGCACCTGCCTGTGGGAACCAGCCAGCAAGGCTGGGCTGAGCGGGTCAGATACCCAGGCGGCAAGGGGAGGGGGCGTCCCTCTCAGTGTCCCAGCATGGCTTCCTACATCTGCGTCAGCCCCTGCCGTCCTCAGACACCGCCCCCACCCCGGGGGATTTGCGTCTGAGTGGTAGGTGACCCTGCGCTAACCAGAACAAAGCCCTGATCAAGCCTCTGGGGCTCAAGTTGCTGACCACTGGGCTTCCGGGCTGCTGCGCTGCCCAGTGCCAGCCCATGCCGACCCTGCCGGGGGTCCCGAGCCCCTGCAGCCACACAGGTCACACAGGTAGGTGGGCCTCTGCTCGGTCCTGCTCCGGCCCCCTCAGCCCTCCCCACCCCTGCCTGGGGCCCCGCCTTTAATGGACACAAAAGTCAGTAACATTGACTGTCTTTTTCTTCTTTTTTTCAGATGATGAAACTAACACATGCTCATTGCAGAAAACTTGGAAAATACAGAAGAAACTAAAAAATCACCCATGATCCTACCTCCCAGTGATGACTGCTATTAACATACAAAATGTCAGAGTGTGCGTGTATAATTTTTGTAATAAAATGGGATAATATTCTTTATGTAGCTTTGTCTTTTTAAAAAGAATTTTTTTATCTTTTTAGTTCTATTGAGATATAATTGACATATAGCCCTGGGTACGTTTAAAGTGCACAGCATATTGACTTGACTTCCGTTTATTGTGAAATGATCACACGATAACCTTCGTTAACATCCCGTCTTGCATGGGTAAAAAAATTTTTCTTCTTGTGACGAGAACAGCTAGGACTGACGCTCTTATCAACTTTTAGATGTTCCACGCAGCCGTGTTAACTAGGCATCATGTTGCACGTGTAGCTTTTTCCTTAACTTTGAGTTGCAAATATTTTCGTGGCTGTGTAACGGTGTCTTTACACGTATCCTCTTCTCTGCTTGGCCCGCATCTGTCCCCTGCCCCTGTGTGTGCACCGTCCCTGGGGGTGGAATTGGGGCCGTGGGGGCCCCCCCGGGGCCTGCATTCCTCTCTTCCCGTGGACTGCTTGGAACCTGGTTTGGCTGGAAAGCCCTCGCCTCCCCTTCTCCACCCTCTTCCAGGTCTCACTCAGGCGCACCTGACCCTTCCAGGTGGGCACGTCCTGTCCCTGGGAACTCATCCTTCTCGCTGGTCTCCCTCCCTCTGGCGTGTCCTGCAGAATGTGACGGATAGTCTCCTCTGACCCCGGCCAGGACCTCTGGTCCAAAACCGAACGCAGGAGCTGAACCTGGAAGCATATATTTTATTTTGAACGAACCGGATTAATTCCCTCTTTAAAAAAGGTGCACTTTTGTCCTGATTATAGAAAGAAATAATTGTTCATTATGAAGTAATTGGAAAATACAGAACAGTATAAGGAGGAAAATGAAAATCTAGGACTGTACTACCCAGAGATAATGTTACGAGTTGGTGTATTTCCTTCTTGATACACACGCACATAGATACACATATCTACAAATGGGCTTGCACACGTGTGTGCGCGAAGGAGCGGACATAACTAGGAGGAGACTATAGATATACTTCCACCTCCTTTTCTAATTTTCATCTTCTCATCCTTCTGGAGGAATTATCTTTGGGTTGCTACATGTAATAATTCATACCCAAGTAATATCTAGGGCTGCCAGAGAGCAAGGCTTGATACTTCAAACAGCTACATTAACGGGCTTTTGGTTACTTCTAGGTTTTTCTGTAGATCACATTTGGTTGAAGGAGATGAGGGTGGTGGTTACATGAGTATTTTCACTTTTAAAAGTTCATTAAACTTGAAAACTCATCAAGAGTATGATTTGGGACTTCTATATGTAAAAATTGAAAATATCATTCCTTAAAATAGTGTGATTTACTTGAACAAGTCAGCATGCACTCTAGTAATATAGACTACTTAGAATGTGATGAATACCGTTAATAATTTAATATTTATTACGGTTACTTTTTCCATTTTCCTTATTTTCAATTAATCTTACTGGCCCATCAATGTCGATGGCAGTCAGTTTTCAATACAATTATTAGATGGCTGCTAGAATTTTGCTGGTACGAATGGTTCCAAATCGAAGATTACATCCCCCCGTCCGCATGCACTGAGGTGTAGCTGACAGCTGAAAATCGTTTATATTTAAGCTGCACCTTTTTTGGTGGTAAAATATGACGGCCAGGCGAATTTACTTTCTAATCACCTACAACACCCATACTCTGCTCTTCGCCCCCTGTCGCGGGCCACGGCAGAATGCAAGTACCGAAGCGTGCATCACTGTCCGCGCTCGAGGCAGACGTCGTCGTCGACCCCAGCACCTCTGCCGCGTTTCCGCGCCCCGCCGCGTCGCGGTTGCTTCAGTGGATGCACGTGCGCCTCCGGCGGCCGAACGAGGTCGCCGCGCGCTCGGTCCG
>NW_011888912.1:1292991-1427160 GCF_000151845.1 Pteropus vampyrus | reverse complement strand
GCAGGGGCGGGACGTTCTGGGGTGACCTCGGCTTCGAAAGCTGGGGGAGGGCCGCCCCCGGGAGGCGGTCTGCCGCCTGAGCCCGGAGCTCCGGGGACGCGCCCGCGACGGCCGACAGGCAGATGCCGGGCCTGTTTGTGACGACCCTGCGTGCAGAGCAAGCGGGGCGCTGCCGGGGTCACCCCCCGGTTCGTCGGCAGGGCGCCGCGGGCCTGCAGCGGCTCCCCCACCGGCACGTGCCCTGTGTGTGGGCGACGGCGAGGACCGGGGGGCGGCGGGGACGCCTCACCGACGACGCCAGCAGGCTGGCTGGTGGGAAACGGACGCGGGGAAGGATGTGACGCGTGCGGAAGCCGGAGAAGAGGAAAGGGGGGGGCCGCGCTAGCGGCAGAGCCGGCCTGGGCTTGCACCCCGCGGCAGGCGCGGGCTCCAGGGCGCCCCGCACTCCGCTCTGCCTTCCCCTCTTCGGGAAGGTGGACCAGAAGTTGCGGGAGAGGGAGGAGAGAGAGGGGTCCCCGCTCAGCGTCTCTAAGCCCCAGCTCTGGGGACACACTACCTGGATTTGAACGATGACGCGTTCCCTCCACAGTCACATGCGCTTGGACGAGTGACTGTGCCTCCGTGTCATCATCCACCAAGCGGCAGGACTGGACTGGATGGCGAGGACGAAGCCGCTGACACCGCGCGGGATGGGGCCAGCACAGCCCCTGGGATGCAGTGAGTCCTGTCACCGTGAGTTCCCGTCACTGACCTCTGCTGGTTTCCTGGGACGCGTCGTGTCTTTTAGACGTGTTACCTAACTTCACACGATGGACTGCAGATTTCCTTCATTTCATAAGAAACTGGGGCTCGTATGGTACATTCGCCTCGATGGCCAGCGAGAAGCACAGTAGGATTCGCGCTCACGTAGGCCGGTTGTGTCTGAGGCTTCTCCCACACACTGGGTCGCCGGATCTGGACCATCGCTGTGTCCCCAGAGCCTGGACCACTGCCTGGCACACAGGCGCCCAGTAAGTACGTGTTGGCTGGTGAATGCCTGATGTCTCTTCACCGTGACAGTCCCTTTGTCCTGTTTGTTGGGCGCCGAGTGTTTGGTTCTCACTGTGATCCGCTCCACGCATTACTAGGCTGCCCAGTCTCTCATCTGGTGTGTGTTGCCACCGCTGCTGGCAGACAGGGATTTCCAGAAGGCCGGTTGCCTCGTACTCACTCATGCAGGAACTAAGCCCCAGCATTTTCGAGCCGCAGTAGCTCTTGGCCCGAAAATTGGGATTGGAGTATCCCAATCTTTTTTTCTTTTAAAGATTCAGATATTAAATGCATACTTGGCCAGCGAGACTTCTAAACTAGGGTCAAATGTGTGGCGCTGTTTCCACATGGCTAACTCAGCCAAAAATGAGTATTGGGCGTGCTTAAGCCAGTGTCGCTGCTCTTGTTTTTGGAGGCTGGGAGGTTCAGGGGCAAGCACTGGACTCGAGGTTTGAGCCACGTCACTTCTCAGACCTCTGCATCCCCACCTGTAACACCGCCTCACTCAGAGCTTGGCGAGGGCGGAAGACGCATGTCTGACGGGCACGAGTACTGTGGAGTATCATTGAAAAAGGATCAGCTGTGGAGTTTGTTAGTAAAAAAGGGGGGTGAGAATAGAGCCTGAGTTGCCAGTTTTAGTAAACAGCATTTCAAAAGAATAAGTACAATAAGATTCTGTTTTTGTTGTCTCTGGGTGATGAGATTCTGGGTAATATTATCTTCTTGGTTCTGCCCATCCGTATTTCCTAATTTTGCTATTTTTGAATTTTTTTGGCTTGGTTGAGTCATTAAAAGCAGTTATTAAAGATATCCATTGAAAAGGTTGTAGCTTACACTTTGCGATCTCTTTGACACTTGAGGTTCATCATCACAAATATCTGCTATTGTGCAATTGACATATCCAAGTGACAGCGTGATGAATCTAAGACAGTAGGGTTATTTCCATCGATTTTTTTAGGGGCTGTGGTTTTTCTGTCACAGTCTGATGGGTGGTTTGGTTACCCCTGCCAGCCTGGCCTCTAGCGTGAGGCTCAGGGTAGGACATCAGGCCTGTGACAGCTAGGGTCTTCTGGGCTCTCCCCTCCTCAGGCTCCCGGGTTTGTTGTTGTGAGGCTGAAACGCGGCCCTCCACGCCAAGCAGTTAGCACGGTGCCTGCTGTGTGCCACCCACGGGGTGGATGTCCACTGCTGCCTTTACGTGTCGTAGCGTTTGCCTCAACGCGTAGGCGCTGCAGAGGCCGTGGGGTCACCCTTTCGGTCTTATTTCTTAGATTATGGCTCTTTGGTGCACAAGGGACTATACCCCACTGGCCTGATCTTCTGCACAGCGTTTGAGCTTTGGGATCCCATGGCCCGAGTCTGGGAGCCCAAGGCCCGTTGCTGCTGCGCGGGGTCTGCCCGCCCCAGGCGTGCACACTCATTTCCGGTCAGCCTCACAGGGGTGAGCGGAAACGCTGTAAGCCGCGGACGGGGAGGGTGGACCTCTGAATACCCGCAGTTATTTTTCTGTGCTCAGAACAAACAGTGTCTAGGATGGCATCGTGCAGACGGTCGGCACTTGGAGTCGCCCAGAGGGTCACCTGCCCGTAACAATACCAAAGTACCTCAATCCTTCTATCGACAACTGTTCTATTGGGTTACACGGTTTTAATCCCAGAGGAGTTGTCTCCTGACATTAAACTGTCCAAACAGTATTTATATCTGTGGCTGCCCTGCAAGATCACTTAACCCTGCATGGCCGTTTAAAGGTAGTTAATGAGAGAACCGGCGCGACTGGTCCCTTATGAATGATCACATAAGTTCGACCCAGGCTGTCACGGTTTATGGACGAAGGCAGTTTGTCCATAGCCTGCTTCAGCCACAGCAGGTAATTTGAAATGAAACGAGACAGTTGCTACAAGCAGATTGATTTGGGAATCTCGCCTGTTCTTCCCTTTGACCCTTGACAAGTTGACACTCCAAAGATTGTGACTTTAAAAAATGATTGGGTGCAAAGACACTTAGGTAGATGATTCATTGTGTGCCTAAGCAAGGACAGTGCCTTCGAGTGAGGCCGTGAGAGAAGGTGACTGTGAACCTTAACAACTCAGGGTTGATGTGTCTGTATCTTATCAATTATCCTAGCGGGCGAATCTGCTAATAACCCTTGATCCAGAGCTGTGTATTCCTGGTAAGACACTAGGTGCCTAATCTCAAGATCAAGAGATACAGCATTTATGATGCACTTATTGAAAGTCACTGAATCAGTTGGTTATTTTGGTTGAAAACCACAGCCTGCATATGAAGATAAGAAATCGAGTTTGCTTCATGAATTTCATTTTCTTCTTCTTGTTTTTAGATTTTTTTTTTTTTTTTTTTTTTTAGTAAATATGGTTAATTACATACAGGAAGAAACGCTGTGATTAAAAGGATGATAGGTTTGAGTAACCAGACACACCAGAAAAAAAAGAAAACTCTGCATTAACAAAGACTTTTGCCTAATCCTCTGGAATCACATGCAGATTTTCACACCAAATAATACGTAATATTGCAACAGCTATTTCTTGTATTATTTTGACTCCATTCTTCTGATGCAGTTTTTCTCTTAGAAGTGAAGTTTTGTCATCAATAAATATTATTCACAGAATTTAAAAATCAACTGTTTTCTGAAACGGTAATAAAAACGATAGGAAGATTTTTTTTAAAAAGCGGTTATCTCCGTCCACAATTCCCTACTATTTATGCCTAGATTATTTTAAGTGAACGCTGCGGCTGCATTGATTTATGAGTCTTTGGATCTGCCTTGAAGCACCCACGCTCCATCCACTGGCCTGGAGCCTCGGCTCTTCCCCGATGCTTTTGTGCTTCTCTCTGTTCTAACCACTTTGTTTGAAATATAATTTTGAAGATGCTCGTGAAAAGTATAACAAATTCCCTATTGGTTTCCATTTAAATTATTTACTGCCCTTCTGAGCCATATCTTCATTGAACTATGTTAAAAGTATTTTGCTGGGATGTCTCTTTATGTTGTCCATCGGGTTTCAGGGACGTTTAATAAGCTCCCCACCTGTAAGGATGGGCCGTTTGACCTCTGTGCCCCGCCACTGGCAGACACAGTGTAAGATTGCTTTGTGGAATAAAGCTGTCGGTAACATCAACAAAATAAAAAATGATCGTATTCCAATACTCTCTGCTGAGGACTATGACAGCGCTGAAATATGGAATAAAATTGAAAGTAGATTAGTTTTGGGTCTTAAGTCATGTTTTGACAAGAAATAGGAGAGGAGAACATATCTTTGAACTTTTAGTTTTAAAGTTTTTTAATGAAAATATTTATCATTTTGTAAGGTTCCTTCTTTCTTTATCACATCTAGGCCATGCGCCCTTAAAACAATCCTTGTCTTTATTGCAGAGGATATAAATACTGCTCTATCTTTATATTAAATACCATAAAGGTGACTTGCGCGGTGAGATGGTTTGACACTTGTGAGTTCAAGAGTGTCACGCTAATAAAAAGCTTATTGAAGAGGCTGGGAAATCTGTCATTAATGAACTCCGTCTTAGGGTATGTACGGCATGTAAATGACGGAGACAGGCAGGCCGCGGCAGCGCTGTTTTTGTCCACCCTTTGGAACCGTCTGAGTCTGAAGAGAAGGAACTACGTGGGAGCGGGGAGCCTAGCTGCCCGTTGCTTTGCACCTGGACAGATCTGAAAATCGAGGGACACGCGGACTGCCCAGTGACTTCTCCTGCCGTTGCGGTGCGCGGTAATGGGGAAAACTGGGCGATCATGGGTGCTGATGCTCAGCCGAGGGCGCGAGCGCGGACGGTGGCCCTGCGCCCCGGGAGAGCTGCCCATGGGAGGCCAGGCTGTCACGAGCGCGGGCGGGGCCCGCTCGGAATGGACTTTCCCCCTTCCGCGTCTCCCCGAGACTCCTGGCTGTGCAGACTCGACGCAGGCCCAGCGGCCGTGCCGTCCCTGCCCAAATCCTCTGCCCAAATCTGTGGGCGCATGGGCCCTTGACCCTCCTCACGGTGACTTTTAAGACACCACGGAATACGGGGTGCCAGGTAGTAGCGCAGAGCTGGAACTGTCCGGACACCGACATCCTGCCTTCAGTGGGGAGAAAGGCGGTCCGGTTTCCGCAGTCAGGACTCATCAACGCTGCCTGGGAATCGAGGCGGCGTTGACTTAAAGCTCCGCGGACGAGTCTGTAAGGTTCCAGGGTCCGTCCTGAGACACCTGAAAACTGCGACAAAAAAAGTTTTTCTTAAATTCGCGTGCACGTGCACTGAAGCTCCGTTTTCGAGTAGCTGAGGGGCACGCCAAGCCCTCTGGAGCTCCTGTGCTGTCTCCCCCTAAGCTGTTCATTTTAAAATTGTTTTCACCCTGACTCTGCTAAATAATATCTTTAAATAGGACAGTGAATTACTGTGATGTCATTACCTCGGTGTCATTTGTCATCATCGGTCTAGACTTGAATAACTATATAGTTATCAACGATCCAGACCAAATTTGCATGTATGTTTCCTTCATGGTTTTTCTGTCACATGTCAAGAACCGAGAGGGGCCCTGAGCATCCTGGGAAGGGCCAGAGTCTGCTGCAGGTCCCCAGGGAGCTGGGCACAGTCACACCCTGGGAACCCTGTCTGGTGGAGGTCACCAGCCAGAGGAAAGGTGACTGTAAGGTTAACACAAATCAGAGGTGAGATCAATTTTATCATTCTAGAAGATAAGAGAGGGAGGGAGTATGGATAGAAAATTGACAGTAATGATAGCCTGTGATAGCAAAGGGATTTAAAAGTCATTCCATTGTGAAGAGCTCCGTACTGAAACAGGGGAGGGGACAGCTTTCGCAGTGGCTTCCGTATTATGAGAAGGTGTGCACTTGAGTGCCTGGGGGTTGGGTGTTCATTCTGCAGCTTGAACAGCGTTGGTGCTTTTAGCAAAAGGTATGAAGCTGCCTAGTGTCATGTTCTTAACCTGTCACGTGAAGATAAGACCGTGCTTGTGTGTGAATTAAACCAGCGGTCCCCAACCTTTGTGGCACCAGGGCCCGGTGCTCCTATGAGCATCTAATGCCTGAGGGTCTGAGGCGGAGCTGAGGCAGTGATGCCGGTGCTGGGGAGCGGCTGCAAATACAGATGAAGCTTTGCTCACTCACCCGCAGCTTACCTGCTGTGTGGCCAGGTTCCTGAGAGGCCACGGGCTGGTCCCTGTCCACGGCCCAGGGGTTGGGGACCCTTGAATTAAATGAAAGAACCTATTCAAAAGTGCCCAGCTTGGTGGCAGACCCATAGCACCTGCCCGGTAAACACTTGTGGCCTCCTCTCCTCTTTCTGAAATAAGGATGCCGGCCTTGTCTTCCCCTCGGGCTCTATGAGTCTTCCCTTCCGATCTCAACGACAAAGCTTGCCGGGGGCTGAGAGAAGGGAGACGTGGCTGACCACTGGGCTTTGGTTGTGGAGCTGTGTGGCGGAGCCGCTGTCCCCTGCAATGGGGACCCTGGAAGAGCTGTGTGGTGGGGCTGCTGTCCCCTGTGATAGGGGCCCTGGAAGAAGGCCATGGTGGTTTTGTCCTGGACTCGCTGCGTCTGGAGCCCTTATTTTCATTTTTAGTGATGCCAAAACTATAGTCAAAATGTTACTATCTTTGGACGAAATTTTATAAGAACCGATGCCATGGTCAACATCTCATGTTGTCTCATAAAATGGAGCTTATGTGAATGTGTTCGTTTTATTCCTCGTACAGCATCACTTTAGGTTTATAAAGTGCATTTAAGGTCTTCTTTGGAACAAAACCTGTTACTGAAGAGAGGGCTGCTCTGAGTGTAATTGCTTCTAAAACGTCGACTTGCGGACAGACTTGTGTAAGCCATCATTAATTCTTTGTATAATTAATGTATAAAATGCAGTTTCTATTGATGGAAAAGGAAGCTCAAGCATCACACCGATACTATCAATCACGTGCATTTGTAATTACATACTGTAGATGACTGTAAAAGCTACATTTTATTATATCCATAAAACGCACAAACTCATGAAGCCACGCAGGACTGGCCATGCACCATCGGGGCTGGGACTCTGTCGAATTGCTCTTAGCTGGTGGTACATTGGGGATCCCTCCCACCGTAAAATACCGAGGGTTTATTTTTTGAGGTAAAACATCGCGTGCTGGCGGAGTAACATGCTTTGTCAGGATTATCGGAATAACCAAGCAAAGAGGAAGATGAACCCAATGAGAACGCAAGCGGCAGGCGAGAACCTCCTATCCCCCTGGGCAGACGGGGCGACCAGCTGCGTGCAATGTGTGTAAAAGCAGCTTCCTCTCCGTGTTCGTGGCAGATGCCGGGGGGCATCATGGAGGGAGAGCGTCTAGAGTTCTGCGCCTCCTGAGTTAATGCCTTGGCCACCTGACAGGTGCGAGGCCCCGGTGTCTGGACTGACTAGACCAATCGATACCTCTTTAGGTGGCTGCCAATCACTCCATTAGGGAGGAAGACGGGGTGTATTAGTTCTAGCAGTTTCTCAGGTGCTCTAAAGACGTGGCTGCCTCCCCTCCCTAGGTGGGAAACGGAGAGGTGGCTTTGTTCCCAGGAGGGGGGGCCCGTGTCCAGACAGCACCAGGCAGTGTTCACAACAGCTGGCTCCCTGTGCAGCCTTTGCTGCAGATATGTTCATGGAAACACAAGACATTTCTGTAAACCGAATAAACAGTCCTCGTGCGCCAGGCTACAACATTCGGGGGACCCAGCTGGGAGAGGATTTAAGGCATCAACGGTGGGGGTGTCGAAAGCGTAGCATCTCCGCTGGAAACAGCACCTGGAATTCGCAGGGAGCCTCTCCCATCGATAAGCGCTGAGATCAAATCCAACCTTTCTCGGCTGCAGGAAGATTTTTTTTCTTTCAATAATGACCAATTTTGAACTAAAGATCACTTGATGTCAGCCTCCCAGAATGCCTACTTCCTTCCCTTTTACAGACTTTTGGGCGTAACACAGAAAAGGAGATAACTGCTGAATGTGTCTGGAAGGGATGCACGGCTGGGCTGCAGGCTGTGCGGAGTCGTCTACCAAAACTTTTTGTGTATGTGTTTTCTTCCAGGGAGGGGTCCAGGGCTTTAATAATATTCTCCAAAGGATCTGTGCGCCCCTCTTCCCCCATTTAAGAAGCATTTATGGACCTAACATAAATACAGCATGAGGACCACGTGCCAGTTTCCTTGCCTCTCCTGCGATGTCTTTCCTCTTAAGGCCAACAGGTGGCAGCAGAGACACCAGCCTGCAGCTACCCTGTTTTCCTGACCCCAGAGAACTTCCAAGGGTAAAAAGTCAGGGTTTCAGGACAGGAGAACCCATCGCTAACCCTGCTTTTTGGTAGGTCGTGGGCACGTGTCCCATCGAGCTGCCCTGCAATACTCCTGGAGGAGTCGGGTGAGGTGGAGTGAGCAGACCTGGACGTAAGGTCACCCAGATTGAAAGACAGCATTTGGTAAAGGCCTTTTTTGTTAAGGAGTTGAGCACTGACTGCCCCAGAGCACTGCAGAGCCTGACCGCCCGCTGTGTCCAAGGCACTTGCCCCCTGTGAAACTGAGTATAATTTCCCAAGCTGTGAGCAGAGCTCTGCTCTACTACATCGTGATCATGGTTTAAATACTATTTCACCTGTTTTAAGATGTTACTTCTTGTGAACAGAAAATGTCTGCTTCTTTGAGCCAGCACCGAAAGATTTCTTTCATTCTTCCACTCCTGTGGGGATTGAAAATAACAAAAAGGGAAGTTGCTTTGCACATGTAGATTCAGAGGATTTTTATTTTGATAATTAAGTATCACTTTCATTTTCTGTGAAAGTATGAGAAGCATGAGTCTCTGCTTACAGTTCTTAACCAGATGCATGCTGGGTAACTTTTTTGACTTTAAATACATCTAGCCAATTCATATATAAGCATTTAAGTAGTAGACTCTGAGTCTTCAAGTGGTTGATTACAATGAAATTTCACAGGATGGACTCACTCGTTTGGTGATAAATGTTACGTGACACTCGTAATTCTTAGAGATAGAATTAAGCCTGTGCTTGTATCTTAAACACATCAAGCAATCCTTTGGTGGGCTTAGATGAAATATATTTTGCCTATAATTTCTATTCCTTTGAAAAGTTTCCATAATATTCATCATTATTAGGTAACAGAAAGCAAAAAGTGCAGTTTCAGGCTGTTCTGTACGGGAGAAGATGATCAATGTGAAGGGGCTGGTGGCATTTGACAAATACCAACAGACATAATGCAAATTTTGTGGGTGGAATAGAATTTGAGAAATATTTGCCGGCCTGTTTTGGTTCATTTTTCACAGTCCAGTTTAAACCGTGAGGCTCCTTTGAAATAGAAAATAACCTCCAGGGTAAAAAGGGAACAAGGTGTTTGCAGCCTATGTCCAGCTTCTCTCTGATAATAAATAACTTTAAAAGGGCCATTAGTCAATCAATTAACTAATCAATTGATTAGTTTTTATGCAGCATTTATATTTTTGCCTAGTCCTCTGCTAAGTATTGTGAGAATATGAGACAAATTTAGTGCATCGTTTCTTGGTTATTTTCGTGTTACCTTTTGTGCCTTAATGTGTGAGTTGAGTGGGGGATACAGTGTCCTGTTGGGAGCCCTGGGCGCGGGGATGTCCAAGGTGGGTTGGTACCTCTTCTCGTGTAAATGCTTCTCCCTCACTTTCTGAAGACTGTCTGGTTGAGAAGGACCAAACGTGACTCTTTCCCTCGGGCTGCTCCCCACTTCCTCTTCGCCCAGGTGCTCGACACACCTGGAGTCCTTTTATAAAACGTTCTCATTGCATAAAAATTGGTCCAGATGGGTCACAGTTGGAACAGCCTTTAAGCTGCTCGTTTGTGGGTCTTATTCTCAAGGGAGGTGTGTGTGTGTGTGTGTGTGTGTGTGTGTGTGTGTGTGTGTGTTTCTGTTAGCTCTGCCACAAGGGAAAGAATGCATAAAAGGCTTGTCAACCATACAGAGCTTCTGGAGCACAGAGCCTGTTGGGCGCCTGGTTATCTTTTGGGGACAAAGGTGCGAGCAGTATGACAGCTTTGGAAGGGTGGCACTTTCTCCTGAACACCGAGTTCACCCCCGGGAGCTCTGTCTCGGGCTGTTTTCAGTATTTCAGGTGTGTGCGGGCCGATGGGGAGGCTGACTAAACAAAGTGGACTCTATCATGCTGCGGGTTGTTCTTCCCGTGGGAGAAGAGGATTATTTCTGAAACCTCCTTATTCTGCCTAGTGTCAGGCTTCTGACACCCTGTCTATTCACCTAGGCACTTAAGGCATTTTGTAAAATCACGGTGGCTTTATGAAACTACCTGCCTTAGTGTGATCTGCAAGCGTCCGAGGTGGAGAAGGTGCAGGGTGTCCCACGTCTAAAGTGAGGATCCCAAGAAGGTTCATGTTCTGAAAACCCTTCTTTTCCCGAAACAGGCTTGATAAATCTTGGGCCTTTTGTGTATAATTTACCATCAGAAACATAACAACAACAATGGATGCATCAGAAGAGTTTATTTATCCTCTTGAATGAACAAATTTGTGTGGTGGCAGTGCCACGAGGCACTCACAGAGGGAGAAACGCTCCCCTGGACGCTATACCGAGAGAGACACTGGCTTCTCGCGCACAAGCATGGGAGTGTGCCACGAGAAGGATATGCCAGTTGGCGTGTGCCGGCCAGCCAGGTTCAGCGAGCCCCAGGCCTGCTGGGAGCCCGGCGCAATCTGGTGCCTCCATGCCGCGGCCTGTGGTCTCTCCGGGTGTTTGGAGAAAATGCCACTCGTCCCTTGCTCCCGGCTCTGCGTTCCAGCTGCAGTAGTCTGGGGCAGTGCAGCTGATCTCTGATTTGGGGCTTATTAATAGGTGTCCATAGCAAGATCATAGATAAAAACCACGGGCACTAAGCGCGTCTAAAGTGTGGCAGTTGGTGCTGATGCAGGAAGGAAAGTGAGGGCAGCGCAGTTCTGAGTCCCACTTCCGGGGCGTATGCCAGGTGCAGAGCGTCCCTGCAGGACAGTGGTCCCTGGAGGGCTGGGCTATTGGGGACGGGTTGCTAGAGGAGAGCGTAACTTTCCCAACCGTCCCGCTCTTGGGACAGTAGCTCTCTGAATGTGGGGATAAGCGTCGCAGTAAACACAGCACTGCCCACCGGCCGCGCACCTAATGGGTTTTGCGGTGCGGATGCGAGTCTCCCGGTCAAGAGGCCAGGCGAGCATGTGCCCAAGCTCCGTCTGCCCTTTGCAAGAGCTCGTCCCCCGGGGAGCTACCTGCCCAGCCGGCCTATGGGTGCTGCGGCCGCGGGGCTTCCTCCGCTGCGGGGCTGCAGGGCTGCAGGGCTGCGATTCTGGGGCGTGCGGGGCTGTGTCCCGAGGCACACCTGGGTGGTGGGGGCCGTCATTTAACAGGAATCGGTTAACCCTTGGAGGTTCGCGAGGGGTCCTTGCAGGAGGACGCATGCCGCAGCGCCATGCGCAGAGGCTGCAGATCCGCCACAGGGGACCAAACGGCTGAGATGAGGGCGACCACCCCCAGCTGTCAGCTAGCCGCCAGGCGCTGGGGCACTCGGCAGACTTTAGCAGAGCCCCCACCCCAGCCCCGGGCAGGGTCGTCTGCTTTTACTGTGCAATGCATTGCGGTGACTTTTTGAGTATTAAATCATTCCTCGAGAGAGCGTTTGGGGACAAGGGCCATCAGTGGGAAGAAAGGAGTCTCCCTGTATCTCACTGTGTTCTTCTTGTCTGCATTTCGTGGACTTCGTGCATCCCAAAGAAAACCAGAAAACCATACGCTTTAAAGAGGAACAAGGTTGATCCACTATAAGTGATAAGAAAAATGGCACTAGCCTAAGAGAGGGACTAGTCTCCCATGACAACTGTCGCCGACTAGTGCTACTGTCCCCTATCCTTTGTGGTGGCTCACTCCCCTCCACCAGCTGGTGCTGTGGATGGTGCTGTGCGTGCGGAGAGCAACGTGTTCTCCCGCTGCCTGACGCCGAGGGGCCATCACACCAGGCTCCCGGCCGTGACCGCTAGTGTAACTGACCAAGTCGGTTCACCCGTCCAGGTCGCAGAGTCGCACAGCTCCTGGGTTTGGCACGAGACATAACTCACCAGAGCCAGGTGGCAGCGGGGGCTCAGGGGCTATTAGCACCTGCATTTGTGGGAGCCTTTCTTTCTCTCTGGGTACTCGGTGACGTGTGCCCCACACCCCACAGCGGTGCTGCAGAAACGGGACAATGCGGGGCTGACTTCAGTCCTGAGTTTGGGTCAGGAAGAGGCGGCTCTGGGTTCACATCTGAGCTCTGCCCTGCTGATCGCTGGCCCTGGGCAAGTAAAGTAACTGCACGGCGCCTCAGTCACCTTGGGTGTAGAACACGGATAACAGTGGGGCTGTTGGGAGAACGCAGTGGGGGCCGCACTGCTCGGGGCCGCAGCACCCAGTGAGGGCGCGAGGGTGGTGGGTTATTACTTCCCGCAGAGGTCGAAGGGGAGCATTTCCCTTCTGTAATTAATGGCCAGTAGCTCCGAGGACAGACCTGTCGTGTCGGAGTCTCCTGCTCTTGCTTAAACATCGACATTATTTCCTCCTTTTTCTTCGTGGGTTGCGGAGCCTGTGCTGTAATGTCCTCGGGCTTCTTTGACTGAGGCAGACCCTGGACCGCTGAGTCCTGTTGCATTCAGACACCATGGCGTGTCTGCTGTAAGCTGGGTGCTGGGTGTGTGTGTGTGCGTGCACGTGTGTGTGCGTATGTGTCTGTGCGTGTCTGTGCGTGTGCATGTGTGCCTGTGTGTGTGTCTGTACGTGTGTGTGTGCGTGTCTGTGTGTGCGTATGTGCGTGTCGGGTGCGTCAGGGACCGTAATGAAGCTGGGCCAGTCCTCCAGCCACCCCAGAGGGAAGGGAAGACAGGCAGTTTGTGTTGGAAATGCAGGGCAGACCAAGGTGCGTGCAGGTGGACCCGGCCAGGTGGGTGGTTGCGGGGGGAGAGGCAGGAGCCCGCCCCCAGGTGCGTGTGGGCGGTGGTATTCCTGAGAGCGGACATCAGAGAGAGGGGCCAGAGAGGAGGGGACGACAGCCCAGGTGGAACTGAGGAGGTGGGACAGCGAAGGGTGGGCGTGGGAATACGCTGCCCTGGGAAAAGAGAAGCCTAGGGTTGCGGGGCGGTTATGAGGGTGGGTGGGCGCGATGAGTGGGCGCCATATGGCGGACCGCGGCCGGGGTCTGATGAGCGTGACCAGCAGTTTTGTGGATGTTTCTATTGGGGCGTGAGAGGCGAGGCTGCTGGGCTCTGGGGCGGGGCCAGGGCGGCGCCACGCTGGGGGGCCGGGGAGGGGTCGGGGAGGGGCTGGGGAGGCAGAGGGGGACACGCATTTTCACTGCCTCCAGGCCCCCCTGAAACCCGTTTGCTCATAGAAACCCTTTCGGAAAGTGTGTCCAGGTGCTCAGTGAACCGGTAAAGGCTTGCAGTCCACAGCGTGTCACTGCACACCTGGGCCTCGTCGGTGTGGGTTACCAAGACCGTGTCTGAGAACTTAATTCATGGGAAGATTCACTGCAAATTCCGAAGAACCAACTGGGACGTGATGGTCAGCTGGAGACTCTCTCATATGAAATGGCGACACCATGTGCCCAGGGAATGCTTACCTGGACAACACCTGTTCTGTTAAAAATGACCAGATATCGTTTGAGTTGGCAAATGTGAAAAGTCATTTCTTTATTGTAGCTTATGTTTTATTTTTCTGTGGTTCAGAATTTAAAGCACTTCTGTTACATTTGCAGATAATAATTTTTTATTCTTATCCCCGAGGAGAAAGTCTAGTTCACTGACAGCGTTGGTTGTCAGTCAGTTCTTGACCACTGGCCTCTCAAAGTGATCCTAGGGTGGTTTTCCTGTCTTGGGATTTTAGAGTCAGTGGTTAATGTGGTTACAAGACGTCACTCTTAGACACTTGTCTGGGTAAGAACTACAGACAGCTCAATCGCGGCGCATTTAAAAAATGGATCCTCTTAAACAGATAACATTTTATTATTGCATCACTGTCAGCTGCCTGCTGGTCACCCCAGTCAGCAGTGGCATCACACCTGACACGACATGCTCACTGTGTGCCCAGCACCACACGTGGAGAAGAATACCTATTAGTGTTTTCCAGCAAAAACTATTCCTGCCAAATGTTGGGGAGAACCGCATAAGCCATCATTCCAAGGCCATTTTTTTTTGGTCAGTCAATAAACACGGAGCGCCTCCGTGTACCAGACACTGTGCTAGACACTGGGGACTCAGTCCTGGTTAAAACGAATCCCCGTCATCACAGAATGTCAAGTTGGAAAGGCACATGGTTCAGCTAATGATTGAGTCTTCCGGGCACACGGAGAGCTGTGCAGGTGTCGTGCAGAGTGCTCGGGGAGCATGTGGCAGGGGTCTGTTCTTAGGGCAGAGCGGTCGGGGGGGATCTTACAGATGCGATCGGCCGGGCAGGAAAGCAGGAGTTAGAGCGGGCCTGCGGAGGGGGGAGAGTGTGGGGTGCAGAGGCCAGTGCAGCACGGGGTTTGGAGAGCTGACAGGTCGGGTATGGTTGGAGGCGAGAAGCTCGCTGACAAGCTGTGGATCTGAGATGAGGCTGGAGAGGTGACAGAAGGATGGGTCAGGGGCAGGTGGCCTCCTGAGTTGATCTTTATGCTGAGGGCGCCGGGAAACCATTGGAGACCTCGACGGCAAGAACGACCGGGTTCGTATTGTGCAAGTTGTCACTTCGGCAGTAGAGGATGGATTGGAGGGGTCAAGGGTAAAGAAGCTAGTTAGATGGCGATGGCTCAGGTCCAGGTGGTGACTGGGGTTAGCAGGGACGAAGATTTGAGGCGTATACCGTGTTACATTGATTCCACGTTTCATCTCCATCTCTGGCGTTGTGATGAGGCCTGGCACTGGCTCTGCCTTTTCTTTCTTGGAGGTGCACGAGACAATGGTGCACGTGATGATGGGTTGCCTCTGTGTTAGATGGGGTGCGGTGTGTGAGAGAGATACCTGCAGGACTTAGGGTGGCATGGGGCGCGGGGGCAGGGCCATGGCAGCCAGTGAAATGGTGGGGTTGCAGCTGGTGGCAGAGAAATACTTTGTGGGAATGGTTTTATTCTTCAGCTTTTTTTTTTAAATATGGCAAAGTCCAAACTAGAAAAGTCAACAGTTAATACATGCTAGGACTCGAGTTGCCAATGATAAAGGCTAAGAAGTAGAATACCTCGGTCGTAATTGTTTTGTTAATTGTGGATTAACTGTGCATTAGGCTGATTCTGTGTGTGGACAGGCCATCCCCCGCCTGCCCCCTTGACCCCTTGGTCTGCACAGTCCCCCAAAGGCAGTGTGGTGGCCTTCCTGCTGACTCATAGCATTGTTTTCTATCGATTTTAGTCCCTGTCTCTTGAGCACACAGTAGCTTTAATTTGTGCATGAGTGACCGCGTGGTGATTCTGAATAGTCGTCATATGTTGGTGTCTTTATGGCTCAAATGCTCTGGATTGCCCTCTTTCACTGCTTCTTAGCAAAGCACCCAATTTCAGTGTCATAGTCGCAAGGGAACAGGAGTCACTGCAGGTAAATGTTGAGGAGACGGCTGTCTCCCAGTTATGCAGCTTGGAGGATGCTTCTAACTCACGGATAACAGGCCTCTGGGTTACAGCTGTTAGTCACCTGGACAGGGAGTCAGAGTTGCTGCCACGTGTGTCCTGGACTTGTTCCCTCAGGGGTGGAGTGATCCACGGAATTGAGCCGAGCAGAGGGAGCTCACCTTGGAGCGTGGTGTCCAGTGGGTGGCTGCGGTCCCTCAGCATCACTGGGCTGCAGGTCCATGAATGGTGCTGATTTAACTCTCTCATGTCTACACTTGAGGCTTTCCAGCTACTGCAGTTGAGAAAACAGAAACATGAAAAGTAAAACAGTATGAGCTGCGCACAGTAGTCAAAGTGTGGATTCTGCCTCCTCGGACGTGGCTCTTTTGCCCACGGTCACTCATAGTAATTTAGCGAGTCCTGTGTGTATGCGTATGCACGCCAGTGTATGCAGTTAAGGGGACAACTGAGGTCATTTATCTAGAATGCAGGGCATCGTTTCATTAGTCAGACTGATAGCGATCATCTCGTGACACGCGGGCCGGCCAGCTCCTGGAGGCCCTGGAGGGGACCTCGGTACTGTATTGGGTGTCACTCGTTTCGCCGGCTTCACGACGGAGACCTGCAGGCGGGCCGTGGGGTGCCAGGGAACGAGCCTGCCTATGGTTTCCACCCTCAGGTCCAGACGCTGACACCGTGCCAAGCCTTCTGATTGTGAACGTGAAGCAGGATTAACATCTTAGAGTTTTACGGGGTTGTTTAGAAACATACAGTTACTCGAATGTTGAGTCTTTTTCTTGGCTGTTTCTTGAGAGTCCTTCATCATCGTCTGTGACTCAAGTTTATTATTAACTAAGTGGCAGAAAATTAAAGCATCTGACAATAGTGAACATGTTATCTTTAATGGACGTATGAAAGGGGTTGAGGTTCCACTTGACAGCGTTACGGCTTGGCGTGGTGTCCTGGCGGCGAAGCCTGTCCCGGGCCGAGTGGAGCTGGGCTGCCGCTTCTGTCGTGTTTCTAGTGAAACCTTCATGGTCACACCATCAGAATGACTCTCTCCTTCACACTGGTCTAGCCTCTGGTTCCATCAATCAAAACACAGTCGCCAAGCCCCGCTGGAGAAGTAAGGCCTGCGCTAGCACCGGGAGGCACCCCCGAGGAGCTTCGGGCAACAGATGAAGGTCCCTGCTCAAAGCCGGCAAAGGGGCAGGCAGGGTCCTTATCTCCCCATGGGCTGTCTAGGTCCCCTCGTCCCATCCAGGTCTCCTCCCTCCTTCTCCTCGTTCTGCCACCCCCTGGTGGCCTCCATTGAAAGTCCAGGCACCTTCTTGGGGCTCCGGTCTTTTGAAAACCCCTCTGTGTCCTGGCTCCTCACCCCTTTTTCTGCAGGAGAGTTAGAGGTGTGCTGAACGCAGAAAGGTCGACGCAGCCCAGGGTTTTAAGCGTGAAAAGGTCCGGATTCTGTGTCCTCTTCTACTCTGCTCTTGGGACCGAGCGTGACTAAATTAGCCACCTTTTCCATCTATACCTGTGACATATGTTCCAGCTACAGTCATAAGATTAGGGTAAAGAGACAGTACTCATTCCGTGGAGTATTACGCATCTGTCACCAAGAGCACATTGTAGCTGCGTCTGCTCTCCTGGGCAGGGGACTGTGACATAGTCTTAAAAGAGAAAAGCGGATGCAGAGATGTGGATTATGAACCCAGTTTCATTAAACTGGATCACACACACCCCGACATGTGTGTCCACTGGTTTAAGATCAAACGACCCTGGAGAGACCCTGCCTGTGCCGTTGGCAGGGGTCACCTGCTAGGGTACAGGGAGATTAAAAAAAAAAAAAAAGACCGTCAAAGACTAGAGGGAAATCCCATGATAGATAAAGAGTTCAATAAAAAACTAGAACAAAAAGTCTACCTCTGGTATCACTTAAAATGTGTAAACAGTGAAATGCAAATAAACAAGGACGAGACCGTGACGTGAATGACAGAAACACCGGGGAAGAGGATTATGAGCAAAAGGAGCGACGTATGGATGCGAAATGGCACCGTGTCGATAGCCAGACAAACACGAGCGTCATTAAACGCCAGGGCCCCCGCTGCCTGAGGGTGGAGGAGAGAGCACGCGCGTTGGCCAGTGACCACGACACACCCCAGGTAGAGGATGCAGCTCTGCACCTGTGGTGAAACTCAAAGGGCCTCCCTTTGGGGAGCTTGTGGAAAGGGTACCCGCGACAGCCCCCCACGTGGCATGGCGTACTCTGTGCCTCAGGATCTGCCATTCCTTAGGGTGTGACCCAAGGGTGACCGTGGCGAGCCAGGTCCCCAGAGATACAGTGACAGCGGTTCAGGAGGGGTCTGCGTGAGACCTCCTGAATGTCAGTCTTGTTGCAGGCGTGGGACTTCCCAAACTCGGTCCAGGGCTGCCTGCAATGACCCGTGAGGGCGGACCATCCAGCCCTCAGCGCTGTCTCTGCTGCAAACTCCAGGGGAACGTTAGCTATTAATTAGTTCCCTTAAACGGTGGCCTCAGGTCCAAGTCAGGTCGGGCGAGTAGGCTGCGTTTTGCCAGGCCGGATTCAGGAGCCAGGAGTTGTCACGCATGACTGCTGCGGGCACCCTCACTGCCTGGGGTGGGCGTCCGGCCTGCCAGGCTGTGTCCCCGCCATGGCCCTCGTTATGGTCAATGAGCTGTTAATCTTTCCATTCAGGCGTCCGTTCAGGGTGTATAACCTGTAACCACAATCGTTTGCTTTATTCCATGACTGTAGTAGCAGGCAAGCGGCCCGGCCCGCTCTCGCTTGGGTGGGGAGCGTGGGCCCTTCCCAGGTTTGTCACCTACAAAGGGAAACACATTTGGGAGCCAGAAATCTTTCTCTTGTTTTTTTCTTTCGTCTTTTACACTCAAATTGGGCAGTCGCTCAATAGCGAGGAGGCCCATGGGCCTGGAGCCCGGGGAGGGAGTGGGGCAGAGTAGTGTGGGGAGGGACAGTCACGTCCCTGGGACTTCCAGGCCACCTAATGACACGGAGTGAGGTGATGAGCAGAGTGCAAGGGGTTTGGAGTGGGCAGCAGGGGCGGGAGTCAGCGGCCAGGTGCGGGAACCCAGGCGGGAGACCGCGGTCCCTGTCACAGCCTGGCAGGGTGAGAGAGGGGAGGTGCCTGTGCTGACACCCGGCTCTAAAATCCTGTTTCTTTTCAAACTTGGGGGCGTGTTTGGTGGCTTGGTGTGGCACTCGGGTTGTCGAACGTCGCAGCCCTAAGACGAAAGGGCATTTCGATGTCGCTGCTTGATTGATTCAGACACCTTGCATTACTCGTTAGCTAAAGGCCCCGTAGCCGAGCCCGCTCTCCTGAGAGAGTTAGTTATTAAAGGACATTAAACGGCACGATTGGTTTTGATGTCTCCTGTCCCTTAAGGGAGGGAAGGACAGTGTAGTCGCTGGTGTATGTGGCTGTGGCAGCAGGGCCGGTGGCTGGCCAGGGAGGCCAGGCGTGCTGATCGTAACCCACCGGCCTCGTAGTTCCCCCTCTTGTTGTTAAAGCAGAAACTCCCAAGGACCCGTGCGTGGCTGGGGATTAGTCGTCACGGGAATCCAGTCTGCTGTGCTGTGAGATCGTCGTCGTATCATCGTGCTCACGACATCCAGATCCTCTGACTTTTAAATATCAGCAGCTGTCGACGTGCAGACATCACGTCAACTTTGTCATGACTGTCAAATTTATGAAGATGTTTGTGCGCACGTGTGTATGCTGGTGCGGGAGCGGAGAGAGAACGCGAGCACGTGCTTCTCTCTGCCACGTCAGCGCGTGTGCTTTTGAGCCCCTCGCACCCTGATCGGGCAGCGGCCATCAGTCAAGTAAAGAAGCATTTCTTCTGGAGGCGGTGGCCTCATCGGGGCATGGCCACCGTGGTACTTGCTGCTGAGGGACTTTGCTGGTGGAGAATTGTCCATCGAGTCATCCATTTTTCCTTCCGTGTGGGGCCAGTTACCACGTAACGCACGTGAGACGAAGACGAACACCCTCTGCATGTATCAACAGATCTGTTGGCGACGAAGAGAAGTTAGGTGGCAGGCAGTGGCACTGACGCTTGTGCCTGTCCCGCAGGTTGGGTGCCAGCACTTTAACTGGGGCTTGAAATATGATGGAGTCAAACCTGCCACCTTTGCCTGACTCCGGTGCCAGCTGTTGTTCGTTCTCGTCTTCCTCCTTTCCTGCCTTCTTTTGGGTAAATGGAATGTTGCTTAGTATTCCGCTTTCCCGCCTCTATGGACTTCTTTGTGTGTGTGTGTTTTAGTGGCTGCTTCAGATGTTACAACACGCATCTTTAACTCATCACAGTCTTCCCTCAAATATTATTGTATTGCTCTTTTATCTTCACTTTAGTTAATTTTTGATATGATCACGAGGGACAGCAATCAATGCTCTACCTGCTATTTTAGGTGCAGATTAGCTGCTTTCAGATTTGCATTTTAAAATCGATGTGGAAGCAGAGGTCTCCTCTGCCCAATCGCAGAATTGATCGTGCAGCCTCGCGGCCTGGCTGGTGGCTGGCGGCTTGCTTACCTGGGTATTTCATTTCTTCAGAGACAACTCTGTTTTTCTCTTTTGAAATAACTCATGTAAATTAAGAAAACAAAAGGAAGCATTTAGCTGCTTTCAAGGAGAGTCGAAGCAGGCCTGCCCGGTAAACAGCCTTGTTTTTATAGCGAGGTGACAGGAGTTGTCACCTCTCAGACCCTGGAACCATCTTGCTGAGGTTTGACTTGACCAGCTCGTGGTCTGAGACTGTGAATGGACGTGAGCAGCTCCGTTTAGGAGTGACTGTCCTTTGCATAAGACAGAACCTCTTGGCATTGATCTTCTGTCTTTCACAGACAGCCTCTTCTTGCTTTCCCATGTGACGTGTGGTTACAACCCACTTAGCGCCTCTGCGTGGATCCCAGAAGTTAGCACCTTATGGGCGGGGGGCATGGGTCGGCTCCTGGCACAGCGTTGGGTATATGCTAATTGCTTAATAGTCTCAGTGGTCAGACATAGACCTTAACAAGGCCACTATTTCAACGAGATTGACCGAGGTGTTCCCGACCAGCCGCTGGCTACCAAAGGGACGATTAAAAAGCTGCGGGGCCTATACAGGTCGCATGGTAAAGTATCGCCCCGCCTGTAACGTGACTGGTCTGAACTTCAAATGGTGAACCCCGTGAAGTTGCGTCTAGCATTGTTTCATGATGTACAGGATCTCGTGTCGCACATCACGGCCTGTGCGTTTGGTGTTGGAGCGTCGTGACTTACAGCGGCTGTGCACGGCGGTGGTTTCGCAGCTGGCAGCGGCAGTGGGTGCATAGAGCTGCGGCTGCGGCGGTGGAGACGGGAAAGGGCGCGCCTCCCCGTTCAGGTCACTTCCTGCAGTGCTCGCCGTGTGACGAGGGGTGAAGGGCGTGGGGGGTGGGCTTGCCTCCCTTCTTGAGTTTCTAGTACTGTCACAGGAATATCAGTCAGTGTTGGGCAAAAGCCCCGTCCTCATGATCCAAGTGGAGGCGAAATACACATAAGCCAGGGAGACTTCAGGCAGAAGGCGAGTGCACACTCAGAGCGGCCGGGTGTTCTCCACTGTCGCCGCTGTCACTTGGCCTCCTCACGGCTCTTCTCGTTAACGCGAGGGTGAACGAGCTGCAGCGCGGACGTGGCCGTCAGGGCCGAGGGAAGAGCGTTCATGACGAATGGTCCTCTCCCCGTAAAGTGCTTTGTTCACAGGTTTTTGAACTTCCTTTCATGAGGATTTCAAGCAAAAACGTGCCCTTTGCTCATGCGCTTCATTCGGCATTCTTTGCTCCTCAGTTCGCCTGCCCCCTTGGGCGTAACAGAGGTCACCCTGGGAAATAGATTATTGACCTGTCCGAAAGTATTACTACCAAAAGTGGTGAGCTGGGTCAATCCGAGGGAAATAAAATCGCTGTTAAATCTAGTCACTTGGAAGAGTTTCAGCAAACACAAACCCAATTGTGATGCCTCCCTGTCCTTAATAAATGGATGAGTTTAGGAAAGGACCGGCTGCCTGCCACTTGCCGGGCCTCTGGGCACATGGTGACATCTGGCTTCCTTCTGAGTATAGGACAGTCTGCCTGCGAAGGCCTGTATGTCCTCAGGGAGTGAGGGGACGAGGGGCTGGCCGGCCACTGGCATTGAACCACGGGAAGTTTTGCATTTCTGGGGCTGGGGAGAGGGGTTACGGGCTGGCTCCGGGCCACACCCTGGAGACAGTGGCTCTGTGGACCATTTCCACCTGTTCACAGCTTCGCAGCCTGACGCGAGCACAGTTTCTAGTGGCTTCCCGCATGACGTGTGCATGTTGTGGGCACACAGAGGGAAGCGTTAGTCTCCTGTTCTGTTTTGAGCTCATCCCCTGTGTTTACCCACTTTCCTGTAGATGTTTCCCAGCGTACCTAGTATAGGTGTGTGGGTTCACAGCCCTCGTCCACAGTCCTGGGGCCCACACAGCCCCGGGAGCCAGAAGCCACTCTGCTGTTCACTTCGTGATTCGGCCTGAACCGACCTGAATTGACATGTGGCTGTTTGTAGCTTTTATTAAGCATGATGAACGCATTGTCATAACGATCGGACACCTGCCTGCAGAAGCCTCGCTGTGTTTCATTATGGGGCGCTGCCCTAGACCCCCAGGGGAGGGTCGCCTAACATGCGGGGAATGCTCCCCGTGACCTTGTCAAAACCAGAAAAGTCTAAGGGTTTGGGTAACGCTGTGGGACCTGGTGTTGTGTACAGTTTGTAGGTGACTAAATGGATGCGGCTGAGGGTGTGGGCTCAAAGGTCTTTCCTGGTAAGGACTTGCCATCAAAGGGTCTTGGAGTCCACTGTGCTGGCCGTCGTGACCCCGACACTGACCCCATCAGGACGAGGTCTTCTGGGCCCCACACAATGGCCTTCGCTGAGCACCACCGGAGGTTGCACATCAGACATATGGAGTAAGGGGTGCTGGGGGCCTCGTAAGGGAAGAGCTGCAGCCCGGAGCCCCATGAGGCATTTCCTCGGGTGGGGACCCGCGGTTGAATTCCAGAAGTTTATTTTCTAGCCATGTAAAACAGTATTTCTCGATAATAAAATTTCTGAATTGTTGAAAACGATGTGACCAAGTGGCATGGCATCCCCTAAACATTCTAAATTAGTGTCCCTTGGCTTTTTCATGCGTCATCACGATGGTCGTTTTATACTCAGCCTTAAAAAATAAACTCATTACAGTTCTGAGTTTGCACAGCTTGGCCCGTAACCTTTGCAATCGCTGCTGTGCAAAGGTGCCGAAGTCCAGGCCTCCTTTCCGCCAAGGGCCCGGGTGCGTGTCGCGTGTTTGCTCCGTGGTAGCAGGGGCCTGGGCGGGGTTCGCTGCTGGAGGTTTTCAGTCACCTCTGGGGACACCGAGTGTCACTCCAACTCCAGTAAGTAATGCCAGTGGCACAGGTGGATGGATCTGACAGGCCCTAGGACTCGGGTCTCAGCGAAGGCTATCCATCAGCGCCTGGGTCTGCCGGAGCTGGAGAGGGCGACAGGGGAGTAACATCCCTTTCTCTCCCATCGACAGGGTAATAACTCCTCGCTCCCTGGGGACAGATTGTAAAAGCCAATAGCCAGGAGCTGTGAAGCAGGGAGGGCAGAGGAATTGAAAATTAAAGAGGGAGTGGAAATTTTGCGTAAGGCTTTAGTGAGATGGAGTAACGCGTCAAACGTCAGTCTTTTAATTGTCCCGTGGTTGACGTGGGGGTTTGCCAGCGTTGGTTTTGCCTGCTTAATTATCGTAGGCTGATTATTAAAACCACGTACCTCACACAAATGTGGTGTGTGTAGATGTTTCACTAGCAAACGTTATAAGATGGTGCTGCTCACTCTCCGAGCATTTTAGAAGTCATTGTTGGAAAGTCTTGATTGACAAGATATTTTAAAATCTCTCCACGAAGATAGATGCTGGAGTCCAGCAGGGTGCTTAAAATGTTTAATCTGACGTCTTTATTTCCTCCTGCAGGCGCGTGCAGTGGCATGTGAGGGCGGTCAGTTTGTGCACGTCCCATACAGTATTTTTCAGCTGTTCAGAATTTGTTTTCAAGCAACAATCAAAACAATGTAAATGCCATGCGACTTTAGCCTTCTGAGTGGCAACCGATGAGGCCCAGATGGTTCCTAAGGGTGTAGCTTCAAGGGGAACTTCGTGTTCGTGGCCCCACACGGATAAACGAGTTTTTGGGCCCAAACGTTGGTTTGAGCCCAATGCAGCAGAAAGAAAAATCTAACTTTTTAGCAAAATGCGTGATTCAGAGAGGCCCTCGAATGCTGCCTACTTTATGGGAAACGCCGTTCTTTAGTTTTTAAACCGGAACTGGTGTTTAGTTAAATCTCCTGCGGACTCAGTTCACTGAAGGTGACAGAAGTACTCACTCGAGCTCAATGAGAAGTAGACGCGACAGTAAATTTTTCAGGCGGCGACAGCAGATCTTGTTATAGGAGTGAGAATGGGGGTCAGGGCGAGCCCGCCGGTGATGGAGGAAAAGGAGTAAATTCATTCTGCTCCGTGCACTTTGTCAAGTGCCAGGAGCTCACACTGAGAGCCAGTCACCCGTTCTCGTCTTACGGCCCCAGAGGTCACTCGCTTGCTATAAATCACGGCACCGTGGACACGCAGCCACCGAGTGCCACTTGGGACGAAATAAAAAAGAGGGATGCCGCCCGGCGTGGCGGGGACGCAGCATTCCAGCACGTGCTGGGGTGTAATGCCGTCTGCGCTTGGGTATTGATCTCTCGAATCAAGTCATTAAAATGTGCAGTTTTTGTTTATTGGAATGAAGCAATTAAATGGTCCAGTTATGCCAGGCCTTACCTTTTCTGATGAAAACTATTGATTTCTTGCCACAGCTTTATAAGCGACAATGTTTTTGATTACTCTTGACAAACCTCCTTGGAGTGTTAATTAAAACCGCAGCAGCTGAGCAGGTGTGGGGGTGGTCAGGTGCTGGCCGCCCGGCTCCCGCGTGTTCTGCAGCCTTGCATAATGAGCGGGGCGCACAGGGGGGCAGACATCTTCATCAGCAGAATTAGCATCTTCACTTCCTAGGAAACTCGGTGACACGCGTTTGAATCGCCGGCTCACTCCTGCCACGGCCGTCGACCAAAACGTGCTCTTTATGTTTTCTTTTAATTTTTTTGGTGTCCAGCGAGTGGCCATTTTTGCTTCCGAGGTAGCCAATATTAAACACATATTTATATGGGAAATCGAGGGATCAAATAAGGCCCTTCCCGTGCTTTTGCAGACGGAGCCACGAATATGCTTGTGATTCCATTTAACGCTTTAAAAACCCCATCAGTGGGAGAGCCTCAGGTCGGTTTTAAGAAATATTTAAGAAATATTTCCCTGCTCGTCTTCGGGACCTGCATAGAATATGATTATTTAGGCTATGCTCTCTCAAAGACTATATTCTATTAATTTATAATCATACTTTTCCTCGTAGCTGTTATGAGATTCCTTTTAAAAATTAAAAATACTCAATGGTTATTTATAAAACAGAGGCGAATGATAGTCGTGTTTTCACGAAGCTAATGATCTTTCCATTAACGCTATTTGTTCTGAATCTGGATTCACTGATGAATTCGTTAACACGGGCATCGAGGTGGACTGTTTGAGTTTTTGCATAATGCCCAGAATATGCGTAATTGAAATCGGATTTAGAACCCTCTGCGATCTGTTGTGCATAGATGCCAAGGCAGCTTGCACATCTCAGATTTATAGCCCCAAAAAGAACTTTAAAAGGTCATCCAAGCCAATCCCCTGCTGCCTAAGTAGCTGCTTAAAAATGCACTATTTTTCATTAGTCTGGAATTTTAAAAAGGATTAATGAATTTGTAAATGTATTATTTACAACGTTCTGATCGCGTAGGTCTAACTGGAGCTGTTGGTTAGACTGTGAAATGAAAAGTTGGGGTTTTTTTTTAAATCAACTTCTCTCAGTAGAATGTCTCGTGGTTTACAAAGTTTTTTTTTCCCACTTATATTCTTTCATTCAATCAATAATCAAGCTTTGTAGCTCAAGAAAATGTTTTATAATTTCTTTTTTTTATAAACCTCTGGCTCGGTTTACTCAACTGACCTAATAACGATTATATGCTCTAATTATTTGAAACTAAGTCACTATTTCACAGCTTCTGGAAAGCATAAGTAAATCCTAAACTGTTTCTTATATTTTGGAGATGAGAGAAATAAGAAGTTCAGATAACTCCGATATAGTGTTAGTACTAAAATTTAATCCCCTATTTCTAACGCATTACACAAATAGTAACTGTGTTCTGCCAACCACTCAAGCAAAAACATTATAAATAATAAACATAGAATGGCTTTGCAGCATCTCAGAATTCTAATCTTGGAAACTGTATTTACTTCTGCATAACCAGCCATCCTTAAACTTAGTGGTCTAAAACAAAGAAATCATGTATTTTGTTCATGAGTCTGCACTTTGCTCAGAGCTTGTCAGCTGGGGAGGCTGGACCAGAGTCTGGAGCATCCGCTTTCCAGATGCTCCCTCGGGTGGCTGGCTGTCAGCTAGGAGCTCAGTGTGGCTGGGGGCTGGGGGCCTTGCCACGTGGGTCTCCCATAGGCTGTGGGGGCTGCCTTCCAGCATGGGGGCCGGCTCCTAAGAGAACAAGGCAGAAGGACATGGCATTTTAAAATCAGAGCCTCAGAAAGTACATAGCACCCCTTGTGCCGTGGCCGAGGCATGATTGAGGTCTGCTCAGGTCAAGTACAGGGGACAGAGACCCCACCCCCTGAAGAGAGGAGCTTCAAGGTCAGATCTTCAGAAGAGCTTGTGGGATGACAGATGTGGCCATTTTTTGGATGATACAATTTGCCACAGAAACCATTTGTTCAATCCCTTTGTAAACATGTTGTTTTGAATATGACTTAATTCGAGAGAGGTAACACGCGATTCTAATAATCAAGTACATTATTTAAACAATATGTTCTACATTGTGTTTTATTTCAGATAAAAGAGCATAAAGATAGGTCATTTCTAGAGAGATAATTGGTATGCACACTTTGAAATCTGTAATCTATAATATAAGATACAATGGGAAATAAAAACCATAGATAAAAAAGTAGTAATTGTTTAGCCAATATCTATGTCACTATCCTTTGAAAATCAGTTACATTTTGATGAAAACGGTACACTGTTTCAGAAAATTCTATTTGGTCCATTGTCATATATTGTTACATTGGAAACTCAGTGTCATTTGCTGTGGCAATTGGGTTTGATGTTTGCCGAAAGCCGAGATTGCTGTGTTGTAGAATTATGTACCTGGCGTCTTGCAAGGCTCTTTCATTCATGCAATGAATATTTATTATGCTTCTGTAATGGGCCAGGCACTATTTTAGCCACTTTAACAATTATTTGCTGAGTGATACTTTTAATGTCCACAATAACATGTGTGTAAATTTTATTTAACAGATACATTTCTCTGTGCTCTACTCTTTTGAGCCATTGAATAGGTTTTCTTTTAAAAATTTTTAATCACGGAAAGAAGTAAACGACAGAGGCAATTTTTAGAAGCTGTTGGAGGGTTCATCTTGTTCTTGGTACGTAATTAATCCACAAATGGAACTTGTACTGTTTGATATAAATTGTTCATTAGAACATAGAGACCTCTCTCAAAAAAATAACTCCTTAGCCATCTATTAACATATTTTTAAAATGTTGTGGTTCCTTATCTGTCCATATAACAGTTTCACTGACTCAAAATTCCAGCATAGATTTCCTAATGATAATTGTCAATCAACATTTTTCGAGACGCATCGCGGTCCCGGGCATCTCTGCATGCACCATGCAAAGCTTGATCTTGAGAAGAAATCTCCGAAGGCGCGTGATGGCCCCGTTTCCCGGATGAGTCTCCCTGCTCTCACCGTCTCTTTCCGCAGGCTCTCCCTCTCCTATGTCAGCCACCCCGCCATAAAGAAGCGGGCGCCGCAGTAGCAGTGCTTGTTAGAACCACACGTTACCTAAGTCACGTGCCCGGGCTTATCGAGATCGTAGATTTCACTTACTCATGAAACTGCCCCGCGCAGTCTACTGTTCATTGAGATCTGGCCGGACCCCAAGCACGAGGGGCATCGTTATGTCCCTGACGTGGGTAATCTGAGATCGTGTCCTTGGATCTACATTATCTACCCTCCGTGTCTCCTGCACTAAAGTGGAGTTCCATTTATTAAAGTGTTTTCACCGCAATATAGTAAAAAAAAAAAAAAAAAAAAAAAACCAAAACAAACGAAGAGAAAAAGGAGCAATGTTTTCATCTTGAGCCCTCCCAAATCCACCGGCCTCACGTCCCCAGCATGACCCAGGCAGCAGTGACAGCAGAGACAGCGGTGGGCGCAAGGAACTCCAGAGTGTGGATTCGGCATCTCTCAGGTGTCCCGTGAGAGCGCGTCCCCTAGTCCCTCCTTCACTGTGCTCACGTCACCCTCCCACTCAGCCACGTGGGCTGTGCAGCCCTCTCTCTCGTCCTAGTGGTGCGTGTCACTCTGGAATAAGTGTTTCGAGCAGCACCGGGAGGGGCACAGGGAGGCCACCTCGGTTTGAAGGGCTGCGTCCGTGTGGCACGCCACACTGTGGTCGGTGCACGCGGAGGGGAGCGTGTGTCAGGGGATGGCCCGTCCTTCTCAGCGCGCCCACCGCTTTCTGTTTGTTGGTGGGTGTTCCTGGGTGGGGTTTTACTGGCAGTCTGTCGGACGTGGCGCATGTCCGCAAGCAAAGTCTGCGTCCCCTGCAGGGCCGTGTCACTCTGCTCTTCCCTCCATAAGAAGATCGCTCCTGCCCGCCAAGCTCTCCAGCCGCCTGCGAGAACTTTGGCACAGTTTTCCTAACCACCAACAGTAAAAGCAGAGCTCCCCTTTGATAAAAGAGCCGGAGGGCTTTGGCACGTAGCCACTAAGGATGCAGGCGACTCGGCCGCTATCTGATAGAATATTCCACCAAACGCTGAAAAGTTCTCTCTCAGGTCCCCAGAGATGGCCCAGGCACTTTGCTAGTACTTAACATATATCAACTGTCACCCGGCAGCCGTCGGTGTCAAGCCGAACACAATGGAACATCCAGATGGCCTAAACAAAGCGAACAAATGTTCACCGCTATTAAAAGCCGTTTACATCAACTTCCAGGATTTCATGTAGCGGAGTTTATGTTGTGTCACCGTGGAGCCGCTCAGCTCTGTCCATGGCGAAGACTGGCCTTTTATAAACGGTTGCTGGGGCACCTCTGGGGGTGAACCTGGAGGGTTCTAGGATGCTGAGTAATATCAGCCGGTCATGCAATTCCAGACCTTTTAAGTGACTTGCCCCCAGTTCTGTCGCGTGGGTTGTCTGTTGCAGCCTGAGAGGCGGCGGGAATGAGTCACGGTGGGTAGGCGGGGGCTGCTATCTGCCGCTGCAGACAGGTTTCATCTCCCAGCTCCTCGCTGGGGACATATACGCAGCAAATGGTTTTGTTTTCTTCCTCCCAGAGGCGGTGATACTACATCCTGTCTCACTGAGGGTTAACATCCAAGAGCGATAAACCTACATTTTTCTGTCTTCTTCCTCTGACCTCTCTATTGAGTCCCCTTTAAAATTCCAGATGCTCTGCCTGCTCTGCTAAACCTTTGTTGTGTTGCCATTAGTAACTAATATGAAGGACATGCAGCTTCCTTCTGGTTAAAGGAGGATCTAGAAAAACTGTCCCTGTTTTAAGGGTAATCACTATTTCTTTTGTCATAATGTACCTAAAACAATAAGCAAACACTGAAGGCACACTGTTTGTTCATTTGCCATAAAATTCCAAGATTAGCAAGAACAGAAAAGACCCTCACACATGCAAGCTCAACAATTAATTTGAATAACTACTTCTCTATAAATAGATAATTTTAATGTAATTTTACGTCATATTTAGGTTACATTGTATACATTTGAAAAATTAGTAAACGCCATTGGTTGTGTCATTTGTAAGTTATCCTGCTTCAAGTTTTCCGATGTGTTTTTTAAAGATAGATAAACTCTTATTAATCAAACTCACATGTTTGAGGAAATAGGATTTCTTGGCCTATTTTCTCCTTTGTTTTTAAGTTAAGATCAAGGAAGGGATCGAATGATGTCCCGTGCCGTGACACAGAAGTGAATTTTACTGGCGGTGTGTCACTCTCTCAGAGAGCGACGTGGGGCTGTTGTGAGCACAGGGAAGGGGCTCCATCTCGATCACAGCGGGAAGGCTTGCGTTTTCATAGTTCCGGTAAATGGGATCCTTCCCCCAAATTCGCTAAGGAACAGGTTTGGATGGCCTATGTGCTTGTAAGGTCATAGACCTTTATGTCACCTGTGAGAATCAGCGCTGTAGCGCCCATGTTTAAGTTTAAAGAAAAATCAATTGTCCATAAAAAGTTAATCTGCAACAGTTAGATTCCGTGTGCGTGGCGATAGGGATGCACGGGACACGCGAGGCCCTCGGGAGCCCGTGAAACCTGTCGCTGATCGCGCTCCTGTAGATGCTCTGCCAGGAGGGCGGCGTGACAGCAGCGACGGCATCACCCGCGCCTCTGCGATTTGGATCAGGGAGATCATTTTATCGGTCGTTGGTACGTGCGGGATTTTTCACAGATGTCTCCGAGCGATCAGATAGGATTTTGAAAAATGCGGAGAGCTCAGATGTGACAAGAAAATGTAGCAAAACAACAGCTTCGGCTTTTGCCAAGGGTCAAGCACCGTGCCCACTCTCGATCAGCCATTCCCAGCGGCCTGTCGTCCCCGGGCAAGTGGCTGGCTTCCTGTTTACTCCGGTGCACAGCCCCACATCCGGGCGCTCACCGACGGCCCAGGGTTTTCCGCACACCCTGGGGGAGCTCTTCCTTAACATGGCTCATTACTTATCATTCGAGTGAGCCAGTGGAATTTTGTTAATTCCTGTTTTACTTAGCACACACACAATGCCATCGTTATCTAGGAGAAGATGATGTTAACTTGTAACCGTTACCCACAGTGCTAATTAAGTGACCTTTGCAAAACAAACCTGGCCACGGAGTGGATGAAGTAGGGCGAATGCCAAGTTTATTTACCTCCCAGGCCTTCAGGTATAAGCCCCGAGGTTAACAGCCATTAAACCCCGTGTCCCTGTGCGAAGGTGGTCAGCACTTCGTTTTTACTAATTTGGTTACAATTTAGAAAACTCTTTAGCTTCAACTAAATATTGAGTTAGCTGAAGTTTAGCTTGTGTCATCCTCATTGTTTTTGCCTCTTTCTACCTCTTAGGTATCCAGATTCTTCATTATTTCTCTCTGTCCCTTACCAACACTTGGAGAGATCATGAGAAAAGAAACTAGTTCACACTCAGGTATAAACGACAGTGTGCTTAGTAGTCAGCCGTTCCTAGGGCTGTTTGTATTTTAAAATAAGGTAGAATTCTAGGCTCAGGGAAAAAATTCTGGACGTTTAGGCTTCATTGATCTCGAGAGAGGTCTTTCTGCCCGTGTGTAAATACTTCCCAGTCACCTGGAGTCATATGAACTAAAAAATGCTTCATCAAAGCCCGATCCACATGCATTTTCTTATATGTATTAGGCGATGTAGTATATTTTAAAAAACAATTCAAATTTAGATACAGTTCAAGTTTAGACTTGTGTTGCAAGAAGTTACATACTTGAGATGTCTTATTTATTTTCTTCCTCCTAAAATCTAATGACATTTCTGAATTCTGTCTCAGCAGAAGGGGCATCTTATTTCCGTTTTCTTATGTCTCCTAAAACATACTATCCTTTCACACATTTTGGAATGTCATAAAATCATTTTTATGAATGTTAAATTTTAAATTTTACTGACTTCTTATAAAGTACCTATTTTCAAAGCAAAACCTTAAGCGCCATCCCAGTTTTTAATTCGCCCCTGCTCACTTGCTCACATAAGCAGGGCATACGTGTCCTGGGTATCAAATGTCACTCGGGTATTTTGGGAATGAGAGTATAAAACGTGTAAAATAAATGGCGATAGGCTCTTGTTGAGAAGCTGACGAAAATGAATATTCTGATTGAAGATCCTTTGTTATGAATGAATGCTTTGGATTCTATAGCATTTGCAATATTTATTTGTAGCTTCTGCCTTAATCGTTACACTAAGAGGAATACGTTTCTTCGTAGTAATTGGTGGAGAAATCTTTGCACACTGCACACTGATCTGTAAATGAGCGCAGGTTAAAGCGGGGAGCCTGGATTAATCTGACTCTAGGCTTCTCTGTCCCATGCCTGATACATGGTGTGATGACAGTAAGCACGCAACATGCGCTTAAGGGAGTACATCCCAACAGTTAAAAAACCCAAACAAACCAGTGACTTAGTGACTTCAGAAAGAACTAAAAGCACGGCACTCGCTTATCTGGTGACGGCTGAAATGCATCCACCTCTAAATATAAGACTCCACGGGATTGACAAGCTTGGACTGTCACCGGCCGTCGTCGTCAGTTTTGCTGGGCCTTGGGGAGGCAGCTGGCAAAGTCTCGTGACCTACAAGGGGTCTGGTGGCTCTACCGTGACATGATTTGGTTGCTTCCTCAGAGCGCTCCCCCTCTTCTTCCACACACAGTCTTCTTTTGAACGTCCTCATTGTACCAGGCTCCCCCATTACCGCAGCTCTGAGTTTATATTTAGAACACCAGGCAATATTGTTTACTTATGCTCCCTTTGCTATTTTCTTAAAGAAAATTTTCATGACTTGCCTTCGTTTTGTGTCGTATGGCTAATTGATTAAAAGGGAGTAAAAATTCAGGGTCTAGGCAAGTCCTCCACAATCAGCCATGTTTATAAACATAGCTTTCTAAACAGAGGGCCTGATGTTCTGCTGGCCATAGATCGACTAAACACGCAAACCCCTGGAGGGTCGTGTGCGCACGTGTCGTATCTCTCGCCAGGCGAGCATCCCCGTTGAAGACTTTTTCCCCTGCAATCAAGGTTGAAGTCAGAGGAAATTGTGTTCCCTTCGGAGAGCACGTCAAGGCGAGATGAATACGTTTAGGAGGCTGCCCTCCTGGATCACCTGTCTATGACAACATCATTTTAACCAAATGTGACTTTCCTAACCCAATGCCAAGAGGGTTGCGGACTCTTTTCTTGAGAAAAGCTCGACTTCTAATACCTTTTGGGTGGCGGCGGAGTGTATGATTTCTTTTATTACTATACTTTATCTTTTCTTCAATTGCTTGTTACAAAGATTGTCGTAAGATTTATTTGATTCCGCGCTCACAGTGTCAACAGATTTTTAGCAATGTTTAAATGTGTTAGAAGCCGTAATGTTTCCTATTCACAGGTCAGTTCTTAAGGACGGTCTGTTCTCTTTTTCTAACCCTAGGCTGCCCTCATCCTTTGTCACAGTAAGGTTGTTCGGCCCCCAGATTCAGACCTACTACGTGCCACTCACTTGGGACACAGTGGGGCCATCACGGTCCCAGGAGCCTCGTGGTAACAGAGGAGGCGATGTCCACGGTCCCGTGTGAAATGCAAGATGAGGGCAGGGACTGACTTTCCCCGCCTGGAAGAGCCGGGGGGAAAGGACACTTGGCTGCGTCTTGGCAAGAAATGGAGTTAGTCACGCGAACGTGGCAGGGGCAGGGCAGGATACACACCTCTGTGGTGGCAACGGCCTGTACAAACACAGGACGGCGACAGCGACTCGGACTAACTGGGACGTGTGCGTAGGAGGGAGGAGGGCCTTCAGCCGGCAGGCAGGGCTTAGATGGTGAAGGCTCTGTGGGCAAAATGGGGAGCCCTGGAGGGGGGGCAAGGTGACCCAGTGGTGTGATCCGAAGGGGCTCCTGGTGGCTGGGGGTGCCCTGTGTGGGTTGCACCCCATCCCATTTGCACCTCCAGCGCCCGTTTCCTCTCTGGGAATAACCCCGACCCAAAGGTGCTGGTGAGGGTCAACGAGGCGGTACCCGTGGACGTGGGGCTCTTACTCGCTACGTCAGCCCAGGGGCAGGGGCGAGCACATGACCAAGGCAGTGGCAGCGGGGGATGAGGAGCTATACATTGTGGGGTCGAGAAGGTGCGGGCAGCAGCATCCAGGAGCCCCTGGACATGGAGGGGCTGGGGCAGGACTCCGAAGGAGAGAGGGGTCGAGGGTGGCCCCAGGGCTCTGGGTGGGTGTTCAGGTGGCTGGCCGAGTCAGTTGGCTGACGCGGAGGGAGCAGGTATTGGGGGAGAGGCCAGTTCCGTTTACCTCAGAAGCGTTGGGTCTGGGGTCGGGGTCGTCGATGGAGCTACTCAGCTTCTGGGTGGCGTCTGAGCCACATGCCTCGGGCAGAGTACTTTGGGCTCCAACTCTAAGTGACTCGGAGATCAAGAGAGATTTGTCATCTTGGAAAAATGAAAAAGCCCAGAGGCCGGGCAGCGACCAGGCTTGTGTGTCTGTGGCTGGTGGCCGATGGCTCCATCAGTCCCAGGCCTCATGCTTGGGCACATTCCACCACGTTCAGAGGAAGAGGGACCATGCTCGAAACATCTCTCTTGAAAGAACAAGGCCCAGAGGCCTTTCCTGAAGCTCTTCGGTCCAGCCACCCAAAGAGATAGGCCCCACGGCTCAGCTGTGCAGGAGGAGGCGGAGACCCTCGGGGAGAACGGGCTTTCTGTGGGGAAAAGGAGCCGGGCGGATAACTGACAAGGCCCCGTCAAGGCTGCTATTCTTGAAATGCCGTGGTTTTTAAAAATATAAGAGTTTCCTATTTGTTGCACCCTAGCTTGTGAACTGAGAACTTCCTGCAGTTCACATCGCTCTCATGGATCGGGGTGAATAGCCCTGAGGGGAGCAGCCCCAGCACCGGCCCGAACGCCGCTGGATTTTCTAGGAGTTCATTGAGATGATCCAGGTCGAAAGCTTTGCAAAGTTTGCTATAGATTTTAGTGAGGAATCGAGCAAGATGCAACTGGATCAGAAAATGAAAACAAAACGTGGGCGAGCGCGGCAGAGCTGGAGCGGGGATCACGAGAACCAGGCCCCTCCCACCGCGGTGCTGTTTCCCTAGCGGACGGCTGCCTGTCAAGGCCAAGGGGACTGTGTCCACGAAGAGATAGCACAGTCCATTCATTCGTTTTTCAGATGTCATTTAAACTCATCACATCCATTTCAGGCATGTGGATTAGATAGAGCGATAGTGTGCTTTGCCTCAGACTCGATTTCCAGATTGTGCGTTGGGTTATACGGCTTGATACGACGACAAGGCATAGTGTAAGGTCTCTTTTAAAAAACCAACTGCTCGATTTCCAGTACCTGTGATTTGTGTGACATTGATTTGCTTCACATTTTCTAAACAAATACACGTTCTTTTCATTTTTATGTACAGTACTCTCTTAAAAATGATGGCTCTGCTTTTCGTTTTCATAGTATATCTTAGTTTAAGATTTTCAAAGTTTATTTTCTTGCAATAGCATTTGAAATGATTCCAATCCCAGCATTCCTTTTTCATTCCTGTTAAAAAGTGATGATTTCTTTAAAGACCTTTGGATAAATAGTGTGTGTCAAGGATTTAAATTTTCTTGCTCAACAGTGCACACTTACCTAATCGATTTGTTTGCAAGCAATTTAACATCAGGGAATGCCACACACAGACTCACGGTGTTTCTTACAGCTGTGTTTCTGCAGGAGCACAGACAAGATAAGGTGTGTCAGAGTCAACTCACTCAGTGAGTTCTTTTATTTTACAACTTCTTCAGTTGCTGCATAAACTTGCTCCCTTGCTGGTGAAATTTCGGACCTTAAAGGGAGATGGATGACTTTAGAATCTGTTTACTGCTCAGCGAAGAGCAACTGAGACTGAGAAGGAAAAAAGAGGCAGGCAGAAGCATTTTCAGAAAGCAGCCTTATGATTTAGGGTACCAGTAAACCACTAGGAAGTTGCGCAACTGCTTTTTAATGGACATAAACTAATTATAGCCCGTGCACGGTGAGTCTCATCCTGCGGATATGCAATATAATTCCTTTTAGAGAAGCAGTAACGTGCTGTTAATACTGTGCCATATTAGCTTATGCAAAGGGGTTTCTTAGAAAGGGGCGTGGCGAAGGGCCAGCAATCTGAGCTTTGGACTGTGAACTGGACCGCAGCAGCTCTACGGTAAATGGAGCCACGTAACCGGAAGTCCCTAGCCGCAGCCCTCTACTCTGCGATGGATCTCTAAAACCCACTCCTATTTGTTGGTGACAATAACAATTACGGTAGCCGACAATCATCGACCACGTACTCTTTGCTAAGTGGTTCGTAGACCTTTTCTAGTTCGCCCGTAACCCTGAGATTGTGTTATTCCATTATTTTATAACAGAGGGAAAATGGTCACTCAGAGAGGTCAAGAGCCTTGCCCAATGTCACACAGTGAGGAAGCCGGGATTCCAACCCAGGTCGGCCTGTGCGGTCTCACTCATCCTGGGGAGGGACCGGGGTGGGGGGCGGTGTTCGCGGTGCCATTTCCAGCTCCGGGGCTCTGTGCCACTGTGACTTTTACTGTGCCTGAAGCTCTCCTGTGGGAGGGTAGAGGCAGGTCACCCTTGAGACCCAAAGGGGTGTTTCTAGTCTTGGTCAAAGGGCGTCCCGAGGCAAGAGGTGGTATGCGAGTCTAGTGGTTTTTCTGGTTGATTTTCTGAATGTTTTCGTGATAACTTTTGACTTAGATTGAAGAAATTTTGGAACTTTTATTCATCTGTTTGTTCACTTGTTTGTTCATTTGTTCATTCGCCATCTCCTGTGTGTCAATGACGTCTCGGGCTCCGGGGTACAGGCAGACGAGGTCGCCACCATTGCTGGGCTTACGTCCTCATGGTGGTAGAGCTGACAAAATAAACAAGCCCAGAAATGAAACCCGGGCCAGGAGGACGAGCCGTGCAGGGGAACATGGCGCGTGAGGAGAGGTCGAGGGCTGGCGACCACGTTTGGACGGAATGGTGACCAGGGGCCTCGCCCAGTGGGTGGCGCTTAGGTGAGATGTGACTGGCGCACAGCACCAGCCTCACGGGGCCTGACGACCTCACTTTAGCGGGAGCCGAGCCCCATCTGGGAGGAGAGAGGGCAGTGGGCTAGGATGTGGCGGGTGGGAGGGGGCTGGGTTCCATCGACGGTCAGCTTTCCATGCGGGAACGTGGCCCCCAGCTCCCGGCTGCACACAAAGTCTGGCCGTTTAGCGGGCATGCTCGTTTGCTCATTCCTCGGAGAGGACACACGTGCGGTGTGCCATGCAGTGGCGGCTGCTGGGTGTGTAACGGTGAGCAAGAGCCCCGGTCCCTGGGAGCCTCCGATGTGGGAAGCAGCTTGAGAAAGGAGCCGATGGCTGCAGTGCAGTGCGACAGGGGTGGGGGGCTGCAGTGGGCTGTGGGGGCTCAGAGGAGAAGCATCCAACCTAGTGAAGGGCCATGCCTCCGGAAGACGCCTCCTGGGGTAAGTGAAGCCTAAGCCAAGACTCCAAGTACAAGGAGTAATTGGCCAGGCAGAGGATGGAGAACAAGGGTCCCAGTGGAGGGGTCACTTAAGTAGAGGTCTGGAGTTAAGGACAGGGCTAGGTGGAGACCTCACAGTGAGGGATGGGCAGAGCGGAGGTGGAGTGGGGGGGGGCTGGTTTTGCAGGATGTGCCAACTGTACTTGATAAAGCGATGCACAAATACATTTTTAAAAAATTAAGGTATAACTGGCATATAACATCATATTAGTTTGAGGTATACAACAAGGATTTGCTATTTGTGTATGTTGCAAAATAATCACCATGAAAGTCTAATTGCCATCTGTCAACCATGCGCTCACCCGCGCACGCGTGTTTGAATCTCAGAAACTGTCCTCTAACGTTGTGGAATGTTAAAGCACATAAAGAGGAAAGAAACGCGAAGCGTCTGTGCTCTTCAGAGCGCAGCGTTCCCGGGGGGTCTTTCTAACCCGAACGCCCATGTTGTAAGTTCAGACCCCTCCCTAATGGAGCGGAGACCAGAGGGGGCGTCTTCGTGTCTCGTTTGATCCTGGAATTCACTTTGACGACACACCCCAGGTAAGGCATGTAACCCTTGTTCTCAGAGACGAGCACTTCCATAAACAACTTATCTTGGTAACAGAGGATGTAACACCAGCAGGAAGGAAGGTCAAGAAGAGACTCGAGTTGCTGGGGAAACGCAGAGTGCCTGACCACACTTTTTTCCTGGGGAGAAGTGTTTTGCCTCAGAGAAGTGTCACGTGGCTGTCGCTGCGCTGGATTCCACGTCTGCACTGACGCTGAGGTTCGGGGGCGCAGAGCTCGTCTCTGCCCGACGCACACAATCACTGGAAAGTGGGGAAGGAAGGGGACCTGTCCCCTGAACGTGAAGCAAAAATGCCCCATCCCGAGCCTGACGGGACACAATTCTTGCGTTCTTGGCCAGCTCCAAGTGCATCCGAGTGCGGGAGGAGGAAGGCGGGTGGCCGGTGCGGGGGCTGGAATCAGGCCGAGTAACACCCGCTCGCTGTGTGGTCTCCGACTCTGTAAACCATGGTTCCGTGTTCTGCTGAGACCTGGGGGATTTGAACGGGGGAGCTGGCAGACGCTTGTCCCAGAAGTCCTCTCCCACGGGTGTGTCTCATGGACTTGGGAAACGAGTGCTTTGCAACGAACGTGCCTTTTCTTATATCGTGACAGTTCAGTTGAAGCTCAAGAGCTCTGACTGGTCTGTGGGAAAAGTTAGGAGAATTGGAGGGGATCTCGTGTGGATGAGTGAAAGCACTTTTGTTTACTCGAAGTCATTATCGATCTGTGCATGTACGAAAAGACACGACTCCGCAGGAAACTGTAATAATATCTGTTTCTCAATAAGGATTCTGACTAGTTTCTAATTTCCTTTGAAGAATTCAGACAAAAATGGCCAGATACTTTAGTCTTTATACGTGCGAGTGTTTTCGCTATTCTTAGTGGTAAAGAAACTGCAGATTGCGTATTTCCCCGCACATCTCGCTGTATCTTCCTGTGTCCAGCCACTCTGAACATGATGCTGTAGCTCTTCAGCTTCAACCTTTAGAAAGAAATGGTTCGAGTACAATGGTAAGGAGTGCACGGATGTTTCATTGTGCACCCTGACTTAAGGGACTTGTAAGTAGAGTTTCCTTCCTCTTCGCAAATAACCAACATAGGTTATCCATAAAGTCAGGAAACAGGCAAATACGCGTGTGATGCATTAAGAATATCTTCGCTCTCCACAACGGATTGCGTAAGATATCTGTTCCCCGCCTCTAGGGACACCCTGTGTGAGACACCCGAGTTGAGAAAGGTGCCTTGCGAGAGAAGCACGTGGCGTATGGCAGGTCCGCTTCTCTGCCCCTGGAGCAGTACTTCCGTGCCCTCCCCACCGCCGAGCCCAGCCCTGCTCCAAGCGAGTCATGTGTCCCCACAGGGCACTCTTTCTGAAGTTCCTGAAGTCAAAGTTATTGAGCTTCTCCGAGGAAGGGCAAGTGACAATGCAAAGTAGCAAATGAGAGAAGCTGAGGGATATTCTGCATCAAGGAGTCGAGGAGGCTTCCTGCAGGAGGTGGGACTTAGGCTCGGCTTTTAAAGGAGCAGCAGGACCTAGGCCAAGTGCAGAAGATGAGGGTGGGTGCTTGTTCTGGGTAGAGAAACGACCCTTTTTGGGGGGCACGGAAAATAGTGGTAATGAACCCCTGTGAATGCTCTGGGAACCATCAGCGCTTCCTGTGCCTTTTGTAAAACTGGGTTTGACCTCTGCTCTCTGAGGCCCCCGGCAGCTCTGCGCTTAGCTGAGTTTATAAGAAACCAGGCTCCCTTGTGTGTGTGTGTGTGTGTGTGTGTGTGTGTGTGGTATGTGCATGTGGTGTGTATGCATTTGTGCACATGCACACACGGTGTGTACGCGTGTGTACATGTATGTGCATGGTGTGTGCACATGTGTGGTGTGCATGTGTATGTGGTGTGTATGTGCTTGTGTGGTGTGTGTGTTCAGACCTTTCCTGGGTGAGTGGGACTCCGTCCGACAGTTGCGCTTCGGCATGAGGATCTGGGCTAAAGGCTTCCCGCTTTATCCGTCCAGTTATCAGTGCAGTTATTCTGCTCTCACTTTTTTGCCAGTTCGCAGTGTGCTCAAGGCTGTCCGGTGAGAAGCTTCACCTTAAACACACACACACACACACACATACACACACACACACACTCATGTGACAAGGAAGAGAAGGCATGGGTGCAGGCACTGCAGATGTCACGCATGTACAGCCAGCTCACCCCTGAGCGTGCTGAAGGACGCCTCTGCCCAGACATGGTCTAGGATCCTTTGGAAATTCGGGTAGAAATTGCTGGAACTACCGTTAGGAAAACAACCACTTTACAAGTGTGCAGTTGTAACAGCAAACTGGAGAGCCTGGGAAGCGTACGGAATCCTGCGTTCAGCAGCGATATGATTTTTATGAGGTTTGGATAAGTTATTTTAAAATGAACCTGGAAGCGGGGTGCAGAGTCAGTCGACCGTGGAAGAAGGACACCCGGCAAAGCGTCCCGACTTCCTCCGGAGGACCTGCACCCTTGCAGCTCCTGAGAACACGTATTTTTATTGTGGAAACTTAAAAAATCATATTTACTGAGAATAAGTTTAAAAAATACAAAACTTATCTTGATCTTTCTAGCCATCGCTATGGTTCTGAGTAATACATCATCGAGGCCATGGCACCCCAGTGATGTATTAGGGCCATCTATCATAACAGTGCCACAGCTTTGATGATGTATTAATGTCATACATTGCGAAGGCGCCGTTGGCCCCGTGATGTATTACTCAAAACACTGCCGATTGGTTGGATCAACACACAGGGCCCTGTGTGTCCGGGACACGAGAAGGGCGGTGGTATCTGGACCAAACACAATCGAACTCCTCAGAGATGTCTCGCCAACAGAGCAGTCCTGTAAGACGGGACGGGCTTCCAAGGCCCGCCCCCGAGTGCTGGGGTCTAGCTGGCGGTGACGGCAACGGTGACATCTGCTCCGAGTCCACTGGACACCGTTGCCCGCAGCCAGGCTTTCTGGGGACAGAGGAGCATGCCACGTTTGCTCCGCAGCTGGCCAAGCACTTCAGTCGCGTGATGGCACGTCCTCCCCGGAAGGCCCCAAGGTGCAATCACCCAGAGTTAGAGACAGGAAGCCGTGGTTCCGAGAGACAGGATCACAGCGAGCCCCGTCTGTGTCTGTGGCTCCAGAGCTGGCTGGGGGGCTCCGCACGGGCTTTGTGCGCTCTGTTTGAGGGGTCATAAAGGGAAACGGAGAGCGAGCCATCCTCCTGTCCCCCAGCCCCCCCACCCCCCATCGACACCCAGAAGAGGAGTTTGAAGGGCAGACCTGGGAAGCTGCAGGCAGCGTTCAGGGGCTTTTGGCAGCTGCCCTGACTCTCGGGGTCCTGCCCTGTGCCTGGGCCGTGGCTGAGGGAGGGGTGGCCCCGGGGGGTGGCTCTGCTGCTGACCAAAACCTCGACTTTGCTGCATCGTTCCCAGAGCGGCCTCCTCCCTGGAAGTGTTTTAAAGCAATGGTGACGTCAGGAGATTTGAACATTAAAAAGACAATTCTGGCATCAGTCTGAACAGACAGGGCGGAGAGGTGGTGGAGACCAGCTGGAGGCTCTTACTGTGGTATGGGCGAGGGTAACACCAGCCTGGACTCAGAGGTGACAGAACTGGCTCCATCTTCCTGTTATATGTCACTGTCACTGTGTGTACCCTGGACTGCCTCATGAACCTAACGGATCGATAGGATTCAGTCCTGCTGCTTTTCTTTTGGTTAAGTTTGAAAATATTTTCTCCTTATTTCAAGTGTAAGTTCATTCCGTTCATCCCACTGTAAGAAGCCGATTTCTCTCTCGTCTTCTTTTCCTGCACGAAGTCCGACCTTTTCATCTGCATCACAATCACTGGTTTGTCAGAGCAACAAACCTTCCTGTTATTTCTTACGCTAAGTGACATTTTGCACATTAAGGTGTGTCGGTTGTGCAGCGACATGTAACGAGTTGGCCGGACACGTTGCGGTGGGTGTTCGTATCTCGTGCAGTTTCTGTGGGTCAGGAAAACGGGGGACACTGAGCGTGAGTTCCTGGCTCGGATGCCCTCCAGAAACTGGGGACAAAACGCCTGTGGAGGCTGAGGTCAGCTGAGGGCTCGACTGGGGCCAGAGCTCCGTGTCCATGGCCACTGGCTCACGTGCTGGCAGGCCGGCACTGGCTGTTGCCGGGAGGCCTCAGCCCCTGTCACACATGCCCCTCTGAGGAGTGCGTGAGGAGCTTGCGACAGGGCAGCTGGCTTCTCCAAGGGAGTGGTCCAGGAAGGCTCGAGGGGCCGGGGGCTGTGGTGTCTCTGCTGTGGCCTTGGAAGTCACACACCTTCACTTCCTCAATGTCATTTTGGGTACAGGTGGGCCCTGTCCCCTTGGGAAGAGACCGGAGCTACCGGAGGTGTGAAGGCCGGCTGGCAGGACCTGCCAGGGCCATCTCGGAAGCTGGCTGCTGGGCGAGGTGAGACTCAGAATGACAAACACAGACACGCGTGCGTGTCTGGCTTTAATTAGTAATTGCTCGCAATTAAACAACATGCCCAATTAGAATTCCCTTTGGCAAATCAAATGGGTGAATATGACTGGTGCTTATCGAGGGCCCTAGTTAGGGCTCCCGAGGTTGTGGTGGGGAGGGGTGCCTCATGGTTCTCGAAGAGATGAAGCACACACTCGTGAAAACTAGAAAGAACAGTGCAGAAACATAGACGAAGGTTGGTGTCCCGTGCTGGTGCTAACTGACTTGTGCAGACAGCAGATGCTGGAGCCGCTCAAAGGAGGAAGGCGCCCCGCAGGACAAAGCGGCCCCCGCAGGACAGGGGCCGAGGCCGATGGAAGTGAAACGTCTGAGCTGTGCCCTACAAGGCATAACCAATCGATCAGTTAATCAATCCATCCATCCAAGGAGTAATCGGTCAATTCAAGAAGTTGTTAATCACTTATTTCGTATTTTGTATGTTTACGTTTTATCTAGCTTCAGGCTAGATGAATATAAAATGATTTCTGCCTCCCAGACCCTTTGGACCTGTCAGTGAGGTAACCAGAGGCCGAGGCGGTGTCCCCTGCAGAGGGACCAGCAGGGCCACGGCCCGAGGCCGCTTCGAGCCCGCTCGCCCGCAGTGGGCGGTTTCGTGAGTGATCAGGAGTCCAGGCAGTGGGCGGCTAAGGGGCGTCTAGACTTTCTCCTGCAGCTGATGGGGCATCTCTGAAGCACTGCGACTGTCTGTGTCCTTTCTGCGCTTTTCCCAGCTGTGCCTGTCACGCCAAGCACACGGATTGTCTTTTGAGGAAAATAACATGACCGAATCCAGGCCTGCCCGATGCCAAACCCCACGTCCAGTGCGCGGTGGTTCAGGTCGAGGCGGAGCACAGTAAGGAGGGGCCCACAGCCGTGGCGCCAGCGCAGCCCTGCGGGGGGCACAGAGAGGCGGGCCGAGAGAATATGTGTGGAGAACCGAGCAAGCGCACCTTGGAGCCAATATCTTCTCTTATAGCCTGAAAACAGGGGCGAGGTGCAGTTGCCAACAGCTCTTCCGTGCAGGCCACCACGGCCAGCGTTTCGTCATTACCCCTTGTTGCCATGTTTTCTCCAGCTACTATGGGTTACGCCCACCGAGACCGGGGCCGGCCTTGCATGTGCCCGTGGAGCCCTCCTTTCTGGGTTTCCAGTTCTCCCCTTTGCACCCGCCTCCGAGTTTGCTGAGACCATAAAGTCTAACACTGACATGCGAAGCCTGCAGGCTTGACAGCCAGACACAGTCAGGGAGCTGCTACAAGCTGTAGCTGCTACGGGTCACAGCCAGCTTGTCACTCTGTGGCAAAGTAACGGGAGGCATGTTCAGAACCAGCAGATGCCTCTTAGCCCTTCCCTTTGATCCTTGCATACTGTTCACAAGGTGTCTCATTGTGACTGTCACTTTCCATTGCAGGGCTTGTCTGATGGGTCTGAGTCTGTGGTAGGAGTGGTGAAGGATCGTGGTGTCGCTCAGGCAGGGCCCCGAAATCTCCCCAGGTGTGCAAGTGGCCAGAAGAGGTGAGCTGGCAGTGAGGGCGCAGGCGACAGACGAGGAGGCAGGTGGTGATCGTGGTGAATGAATGTGCTGAGCAGTGTGTCACCGAGCTCCTGGCCACTGAGCCAGGCATGAGAGGTGACACCAGTAAGGAGAGAAACGTGGACGTCTTCCGATGGTCTATAATGTTTCCTTCTGCCAGTTTCTGGGATAGCTGTGTTTGCAAATCGCCAGAAGTTCCCGCAGTGTGATCCGTGTGCGTGTGCGTGTGCGTGTACTGTCTCGGATGCGAGGAGGGGGCTGTGTGCCTCGCTGTGGAATCTGACTCACCGGGCTGGTGACTGGTCCAGCACTGGGGCTTGCATGCCTGGCACCGTATTTGTCATATGTCTGAAAGAGGATGCTGGACAGCTGTCAGAACTAGGAAAAAATGGAAATCATTTCATTTGTTTCAATTTCTAAAGCCCTTTAAATCGCTAAAGTTGTTTAGGAATTTGTTAACACACTAGAAGAAACTAGAATTAAGAGGAAAAAAGTAAATGGGACTGATCACTTGCGGCTTTCTTCCATCCCTAGAATGCTCCACCGTGATAGTGGTTTACGAGCATGGCAAGCCAAGCGTTAGGGGAACGGATTTGGGGGGCTTTGTGAGGCCTTGCTGTGGAGGGCTGACCTCGATCCTTTGGGGTTTGGAGAAGCTGGTGTGGTGTGCAGGGATGGGGCTCAAGGGTCTGTGATTCTACTTCAAAGTCTAGCAACAAGTAAACAGGCAACAGTTTTTACATGCTGAGTCTTTTCAGACGGTCCCCGATGTGTGAAGGTTCAACTTAATGATTTTTCGACTTTGCATCATCTGTATGCACATATCTATGTATCTGTCATCTTCTCTTTTTGAATTTAATTTTAATGAGTTGTATCATATTATGCATATTGCTCTTCAGCTGGCTTTTCAACTAATAATATTCTTAGTATCTTTCCACATTGGCACACAATGACTTTTTTAGCAGCTGCATAATATCCCGTAAGATGGATACACTATAATGTAGTCAACCATTTCCCTGTTATTTCCGTGTTATTTATGTGATTTTCACGATTGGAGTTGAAATAGTTCTGTCGTGTATATGTGGTGCACACAGCTCAGCATGATTCTGCGAGTATATCTGGAAGTTGCATTCCTAGAAGCGAAACTGTTTGTCCAAAGGGCACATCCACTTGACACAGTGACCCCTGAGAGGGCCAGACCAGTTTCCCTTCAGGCCAGCAGCACTGAGAGCACCCACTTCCCCCCACCCAGGGGCCGCTGGGGGCCGAACCCACATCTTTGCTTTTCCCGCAGTTGTGGACGGTGCATCATTATTGATATTCTCGTTTTAAAGTTAAAATGAAGTTGAGCATCTTTTGCTACGTTGAGTCATTTTTATTTAACTTCCGTGAACTTAGAATCTGTTCTTCGTATCCAGCGTTAAGTATCAGTGGCGGACAACAAATACTGTGCTTTCCCTTCAGGGTCCTCCTGCTCCTGGTCACGGAGCAGGATGCGTGCGGGTTTACCAGTCACCGAAGCCCAGGGGGTTAGAGCTGGAGGAGCTCTCGAGGGCCGTCCATGATCCGTCCCCACTTACAGATGAGGAGACTGAGGTCCAGGGAAGTGAGACGAACTGCCCCCCGCGGGAGCCTGGGCAGAACCAGGGCGGCGCTGTCCGCGGTGCTGCCCGGGCCTTCCGCTCCACAGTGTGCTGATCCCACAGGCCTGCCACGGCCTCGGAACCGCGCGCTGTGCCTGTTGTCACCCCAGCGAGTTTCTCACGGCCGTCGCCACCCACCCGACGAGCGGCTTCTCCAACCACTGTTTCACTTAATAGCGCATTTTATCGCAGCCGCCTGAGGCCGAGCTCCGTGCAGCGCGTTCAGCTCCTGTTTAAGCGCAGCCGTGAATCCTGCGCGGCGGGGCGGGGTGGGGCGGCCAGGGCACGGGGCCTCCTGTGCTCCGTCAGCACCGGCTCAGGTGAGGAGCAGCATCGTCTCGCTCCCGCCAGAACTACTTTCATGGATCATTTAACGCATTGAAATGGTCACGGGCAGAAATTCTAAAACACCATGTTTTATTGCCTCTTTATATAGCTATCCTAAGTTCCTCATGAAATTATACCCATTTAACTTCAATCTTGGAGGTAGGGTTGCACTTTCTTTACATTCCTTATGGGATGTTAAATCATTATCCAAATCCGAGTTTACTTCCAGGGGAGTTTAAAGGTGAGATTCAGTCTGTCGCAGACTGCGACGCGGGCGCCCACGTGCATCGTCACCACTTCTGCTGGTTCACCTTGGGTCCTTATAATTTAGATACATCAGGGTCTTCTCTTCTTCAGCTAAGTGTTTTGAAAAATTTAAAGAACTTATACATCAGCTATAAATTATTGATATAATTTTCTGACATTAAAAAGAAATAAGATTTTGAAGAAAGGTATTGAATGAAAGAAAAATAAATGGCAGCTTAATATTTAAGCTACCTGTTTCCAAGTCATCTGCATCAGGAAGCAAAAAAAAAAAAAAAAAAGGAGTGAGGTTTTAAATATAAAAAAGAAATGGGGGGAGGGGTGTGTGTTTCAAATACTGTAAGGGCTAGAAACGCCTCAGCATGTGGTCTCGAATTGCTTCTTTTTCAGCCAAACGTGCTCACCTGGGCATCTGTGCTGCGGGGCCTAAGCGAACTGCTTCTGTTTTCCGAGAGGGTTTTTTATTCTTTTCCCTTTTTTGTTCCCGGCTTCCGCTCAGTTACTAGCTGGGACCAGGCACTGTGTCCTGCCACGTGAACGCTGACCTCTGCGGGGGCGGGGGGGGGGCACGGTGTTGGGTGCAGGGGTCTCCGGCCCTGTTTCGTCTGCCGCCTTTGGAAGAACGTTGATAAGAAATGGTGTTTAAATCAATTGGATTGAACCTCTGGTGTCAGCTAAATGCAACTAGGAACTAGCTTATTAAATGCTAACGAAGACACTCTTGCCTCCAGAAGTTACTTTCTGTGAAAATAATGGGAAATGAGGCTTTCTAGGACATCTCCAAGAGCACCCACTTCTTCCGGAGCGCAGCCCACCCCCCTTCATTCTCCAGGTTCCCACGGGAGGGGCCGACGCAGAGGACGGACCAGGGAGTGGGTGATGGAGAAAGTCTCCGCCTACAAAGACTTTTGGGGAAACGCCCGGCCGGCCGCGGCACAATCAGAGGCCTCTGCAGAGGGCGAGGAGCGGCTGGGCTGTCCGGCTCCGGCGCTGTGGCCGGGACCGGTGCTGGTGCCGGTGGGGGGCTTCGTCTGTCGGGTCCGGGCTCACTGGATGTGCGACGCTGGGGGACCGTCCACGAAGGGGATCTGGGGCCTTTTGAAAGAGGACCCTTGTCACTCGTGGGGCAGAGCCCTTTCCTGTGGTGGAAAGGCCTGTGGAGGGACCGAAGACCCGGGAAGACAGCGCCCTCTGCCAGGGACGGTGGCGGAGCTGCAGGACGAGCCTCGGAGACACGCGGGCTCCGTGCTCCACGCCCTCCACCCACGAAGTGCCACGCCCGCTCCGGGTCAGAGTCAGACTAAGCGCATGGCCTGTGAGCCAGCGCCAGTCACCAGCCCAGGGCCCGCAGACCGTGGGCAGCCGGGGCCTGGGCCCTGGGCCCCTGGAGGGTGTGTGGGGCCCAGTGGAGGAGGGGACATTCAGGGCAAGCGCAGCCATGGCTGGCAGCGGGAGGACTTGCGGGTTCATCGACGACTGGCCGAGGATGGAAGGGGCTGTGGCCTGCGCCTTGGGTCTGGAGAAGCGAGAGTGACCCAGGCTCCAGCTTGACCTCCCGCCCTCGGGTCCAGCTGGGCAGCTCGCGCCCGCCTGCCTCCAGGGGACGCTCCTCTGGAGGTAGGGAAGTAGTGTGCATCAGAGACAGTGACGCCGTGTGGTGCCGCCCCCACCTCCTGCTGTCCCGGTCATTTCCACTCGGTCTCGCTTATGTCCTAGCTTGTGGCTGTGTGTATGTGGTGGCTTTCGGCATTGTTTATCAGCTGCTGCCAGCTGTGCCATGCTTCAGAAAGGAGAGGCTTTCGGGGGTGTGGAGCCGGCTGGGGCAGGCAGGGGCTGCCCCCCGTGGGAAAACGTCAGCGCGGCGGTGTTTGGGCGCGTGAGTGCGTTTCTTCTCTGAGAGCAGGAGTTTGCGTAAGACGAGTGGATGTTTGCCCTGTGACGTCTCAAGGACTAAGCGTCACCCAGAGCCATGAACAGGGAATGCGAAGTGTGACCCCGTGCGGTCTGACGCGCTTCTCGTCGCTGGGCCTTGGTTTCTGTCTCTGTAGCGTGAGTGAAGGGTCACTCCTGTCTGGGGTCACGAAGAGCAGAGCGAGTCCACAGAGAAGGTGGGCTCTCGAAAGGGGGCCGAGGTCCCGGGTTTGTGCAGGCTGTTGTCACAGGTGCTGCTGCTTCTGTCTCTCTTTGTGTTTACATGGCATCCCAGTGGCATTTTCCTGTGGCCTGAGTGCCTGGGGACAGGGCACACTTGGGCAGTGCTTGGGTCTTTCTAGAGTCAGCTGGCTTATTCCCTTTGCTTACCGCGTGATGTTTATTTAGATTTTCTCTCTGCAGCCTGAGCCTTGCCCTGCTGGATTAAAGCCCAGGGTGGCCAGGCTCTCGGACATGAGGGCCACATGGTGGTGTCTGAGTGACCCCCAGCTCCTGTCCCCAGGCTGCTGGCTGTTTGCCCGCCGGTTCCTTTTACCCTTTCCTCTGTTCAGGAGGCAGGATTTGTCTCTGTCTCACTTGTAACTTGGGAGGCAGGTTTCAGTCTTGCATGACACCCAGAAGTGACAGGAATTTAAACGATAACACAGGACTCACAGCGGTTTCATCATGGTGTGGTCCCCTGTGCTGCTGGTGTTCCAGTGCTCAGCGGTGACAGCAAAGCCCTGTGTGGCCGGTATGCTCGCACCTGCTCGCACCTGCTCGCACACACTCTGGCTACTCAGCGGTCAGGGCAGGCGAAGCACCCGGAGTTTTATGCGTCCATTTCGAAGCTGGGATTTTTGGGGCAGAGATTATTTTGAATTTTAGCCTCAGTTTTACAGGGCCAATCAGTGGAGTTAGGATAAAAATTTTTATTGTCCTTGTCGAAGCTCTTTTTGCAGGCACCAGGTAGATGACCGTTTTGCTAATTATCGATCTGTTAATTGTATTCCACAGCCTTTACTGTGTATACTTACCGTGCTGTCATGTTCACCTCCACCTCTTCTCACGCCCTCCCCCGCAGGCACTCGCTCCAGTCGCCTGAACCACCGCGATTCCAGGGGCCTTTATGACCAGCAGGGCTGTGCCCGAGCCCTCCAGGCCCATCCCTGCCCTGTGTCTGCAGTAGTATCAAGCGTAAATGATAACTTACATTTTTCATTAAACATTCTCCTAAAATCAGTGTGCCAGAATTTTTGTAAAACTACTTTTACGAATGAGCTTAGGCTCATATATGGTTTCAGAAGAATGGTTAAAAAATCTGAATTACAGAATTATGTTAAAAGAAATGGAACCACATTACTTTCCATTCTCCCTGGCAGTGCTCTGGAAGGTGGGTGCAGGATCACCGGGAGATCGCGTTAGAATTCAGATTCTGACAGTGGGCAGGGTGGGGCCACCTTCAGCATTTGTAACAAGCCCCCAGGTAACTTGACGGCCAAGGGAAACTAGGCTAAGAATAAATTGACCAGGAGATGTCCTTTTTAGAAGTTTAGTAAATAGGAAGGAACCATTCCTTCAGGAAGTAGTCGCTGAGTGCCCGCGGAGGACCACGAAGCGTATGAGATGCTGGGGCTCGGGCACGGGGGAGGGCGCCCCATCTGCTGAGGGAGAGGCTGCGTAAATAAGAGGCAGCAGCCGGGGCACTGGGACTGGAGGCTCTTTGGGGACAGGTGCTGCTGGTTTGGGCGTGCAGCGACCTGACTTCAGGGTGCTGACAACACGGTGGGAACGTGGGGACAAGCTGTGGGGAGAGACATTCTCTCCCTCCGCCCCTCCGTCTCCGATGGTGTCCCTGTGATGTCCCAGATAAATGAGTAATAGGCCTGCCCCTCACCCTGTTAGCAAAGCCGCAGTCATTTCCTTCCCTGACGTCCACACCCCTGCCCAAGGGCCAAAGTCATGGACCCCGTGTGGGCACTGACGAGGTGACACCAGGTGTTATCCGTCCCCTGCTGGGGGACAGACAGGACATCTCATGCCTTTGTCTGCTGGGAGAGCCAGAAGCAAGCTCCGCTGACTGGCAACGGGTGGAGTACAAGAGAAGCGGGCTCTGGGTTCCCTGCTTCCCGCAGGGGTAAGAGCTGGGGTCCCACGAGTGAAAACGCTGGGGTCCCGGGGTCCCTGGACAGCACGGCAGCGGTGGCCACTCCCCCACCCTCTGCCCCGGGCCCCCGCGTCTCTCAGGCTTTGTCCAGCATCAGCTCAGATTCGGGAAGGTTTCCGCAGCGCTTGAAAAACAGGAAGCTGGCATCTTTGTGGATCGTAAATCAGAGCCGGGTGGAAACCCCCTTCTGGCTCCGCGTGCATCTGGTCAGGCCGCACCTCGCGGAGGACGCGGAGTCCTGGGGGCGCTCCAGCGCCACAGACGAGGTCACGCGGCGCGGAGGCCCTGGGTACCGGCCCCCGGCACACAGGTGCGCGCGCCGGCGCTGGCTGCGCCGCGGTCCTCTAGGGCGTGAGCCGGCGCGGTGCTGTTTCACACCGCAGTCACCTGGCTGACCGCGAATCTGACCACGTGCCCTTCCTTTTCCCCGTGTGACAGCCGCATCACACCTGCTTTTTTTTTTTTCTTTTCTAAATCCCTCCATGATCGGAGATCACACTTTGTCACTTGTAGGCCTTTGTCGTCTGGTCTCTCCTTTGCCCTGTCTGCGGCCCTCCCTCCCAGCAGTCACCTGTCCTTCAGCCTTTCATACCCACATTCAAACACTGCACCTTCCACAACGCTCTCTTTGGCCAGTGACAGGCATGGCACCAGCTTGGCCGAGTGAGGCACCCATCTTAGTGTTGAGCATAAACCAGGTCCCCGTCACGTTCTCTTGACGTGAAGGCGAAATCAAAGCAAAACAGAGAAAACGAGCGGCATGACCTTCACTTGGTGAGCGCGGTTAGGGGCCGCTGCGGGCCGCGCGCTCCGCTCGAGCCCAGCTGGTCTGCGTCCTGGGCCGGCCTCTCCCGGGCTGTGTGACCTTAGCGGATGCTGGCATTGAAGCTGCGGTTCCCTTGACCTCGGTGACTGCGACTCCTGCATGGAGCTGGTGTGAGAATCACAGGAGATGGTTTAACGGGGAGCTCAGCGCTTTCCAGGGCACAGCCCTCGTTCGTCACCCTTGTCCGTGCTTTACGATGACACCGGTGCGGGTGGGTGTCTGGCAGCCGCGTCAGGAGATGCGCCTCCCTCTCTCCCTTGGGGGTGGCACTCCTTCCCGCTGCACTAAGGGATGTGGAGGGTGAGGACCCTAGCCGGGCTGGCCCAGGGAGCTTGGCTGGGGTCCAATGGTGGCAGGATCACTTAACGCTGGAATAGCACAGGGCCGCAGGGCCGGAGCCGAGGGACAGGACCTGTTGGAGCGACACCCCTGGTTTCCACACTGGTTTCTAGACACTCATTCTGCTCCCTGCAGGGCGCCTTTGACAGTCCTAATTTATTTCTGAGGAAAATCCTTGGGTCTAGATTTCTTCTCTTTAAATAGTGAGTACTTCAGTCACTGGGTCGATGGCAGTGGAGCGCGGGCAGAAGTGACCGCACAGATGCTTCCTCTTCACGAACGTTACTGCTGTGGGTTCCCGCAGCCTCGGGAGCTGACGCTTGCAGGACGCTTCCCGAACGACTTTGTGCTAAAAGAGACACGGGGCGGCTTGTCACAGCGAGGTTTGAGAGAGCAAGGGTCAGAACTCATGTGGGAGCAGAGCTGCCTGTCAGTGGCGGTCACGCCCCAATCACCACCCCTTATCATTTGTCGTGAGGCTCCAAGAAGTTGGGGGCCGTGGGTGTCCCCAAGGCCTGGCCGGTGGGCACCGATCTAAGATGTCAGTCTGAGGTCATAACTGAGTTTAGGCTCCCGTCGAGGCAAAGACAATTTGTGTTTTTGGTATCATCTTAAAAAAAATGTGTCACCCGCACTTGTTTTGAACCCTAAAGGAAATGCTCGTGGGCTGAATGACCAGGTTTGTGGGATGCCTCGCCGCGTGCTTTCAGGAAGGCACCAAACTGACGGTTAAATGTGGGGGCTTTGGAATCAAGCAGCCTGCGGGGACCCTGGCCCCTCACTCCTGTGCAAGTCACTCAACTCCCGTAACATCAGTTGCCTCAGCGTGGCACAGGCTTGTTCTGGGGGTGCAGTGACATCACATCGTGTGTCAGGGCGGATGCCGAGCTTCGGAAGCAGGGACCCCGGGATGCAGTGGCTTCTTCCCCTCTCACCCAAGTCTCACCAGATCATCAGGGGACCCAGGCCTTTCCATCTTGTTGCTCCTCAAGCCCCTGGTCATCTGACCGTATCCACACCTGGGGACCAGCCAGGGAGGGAACAAACACTGAGGTCGGGAAGTGGCTTGTCTTTGGCATTGGAGAAGCTCGTGGGGGTGGCACCGGCCGCCAGATGGAGTGTGGCTTGGAGGGTGCTGGGCAGGGTGGTGGGTGACCCACTGGAGGCATGTCTGTCATCCAGGCCCAACACACCAAAGGCCTGACCCAAGGCTGCGGGGCCGGATGGGGGTGGGTGTGAGGGCGTCAGGAACAGCTGTGGCCAGACCGGGACCATGGGGCCTGCGGGAGGGAGGCGGGCATGTGGATAGAGGCTGGTGGGAGCCCTCGGGGGAGCACCTGGGGGGCTCCTCTCCCTGTTGCCGAAGTGCTGCAGGCGCAGCCCAGGCAGAACCGCTGGGCTGGGCTGCCTTGGGCCCTGGGGTCAGGACGGCTGGCTGCTGGGCCCTCAGACACGGGACCGTCCAGCTCCGCGACCCTGAAGAGTTTGATGCAAGCCGGGCATCGACATCCCCTTGGAGCAACAACCGCATCTCCCTGTGGCTGCTTCTGCCTGACAGTCTCTACCTGTCGCAGGCAGCCTGACCTGGGACCCCACGGCAGCCCAGGGTCTGGGCCACGCCGGCCTCAGCACCCCGAGTCCACTGGTTCTTAGTGGTTTGTGTGAAACTCACTTCGGGGGCACTGGGCAGTTAGTCTGATTGCACCCCGTTTTGCCTCTTCCTCTGTTTCCAGCAACAACTAAACAACGTTTCAGGTTGGTTCTTAGCTCGTCCACAAACGAAACCCCAATTGCAGCCCGATATCAGTCCCTGAATTATTAACCCCTCACTTAACATAAAACAAATGCCTCGGGAGACCATGTGTCACTGGAGTGTTTACTTGGAGTGACTTGACTGTAGCTTCCTGTTCGGCGTTAAGGAAAATTGGTCTTCATTTTCCAGGGAAGTGTCAAGCTCACTAAGTTTCACAGCATTTTGACCTGCGTTATGCTGAACACACTCTCCATGTGTTTCTCATAAAAATACACGTCAGAGGTGGCTCCAGGCCGAACGTCAAACTTCGTTAAGGGACCGGCCTCTCTGAAGGTGTCATATCAGACACAACAACTGAGCGCACATCCGCACGAGCCTTTTTCTCGGGGGCTCCCTTGTGCTGATGGATCCAGCACCTTCGTGCGTGTTATTCTAGGCGACACCCCAAGGCCTTGCCCCTCGTCAGAATGACCTCTGCTGGCTGCTGGGCTGGACTTTCCAGAAACTCCCTCTCCACCAATTTTTTAAAAATATATACGACCACTTACAAAAACATTAAAAAAATTACGTTCTGCGTCTCGCTTGACCTGTGTGGTGGTTTCCTGCCTGTGTGCAGATGTGAACGTTTATCAAACTGCAAACTCTGTTTGTTAGTTCAATTAGATATGATTATATGTTTTCATACTCCGTGGAAGACCAACGAGAGGAATTTAAGTCCTTGCTAGTAAGAGACTGACAAGGGAGATGTGGTTTGTAGGCCACCATTTAGTTGCTTAAAAATCTTAGCTCTGTAATCAGCCGTAGGACCCTAAGTGTGGTGTTTGGAATCCGGTCCCCAGTCTCTTGGCAAGACTCTGCGGGAGCCTAAGAGAACTCAGTGTTTGGCAAAGGGATAAAGGCCGCCGCTTACCTTGGTGGAGGCAGGGACGAGAGGCAGGGACCAGAGGCAGGGACCAGGGGGCTGTGCAAGGGGGCCGGCTGCGGCTGGGCGGCCACGTTTCATCTCATACGCGCCGCTAAGTGTTCTGTGGGGCTTGCTCTACTTCGTAACAGATAATTATTCGTTTCCAGAATGGATTCTGTAGGTATTTTTGCATTTCAAATATCTCCTGAGGCTCAATGGCACCGAAGGAAGCTGAGCAAATTTCCAGAACATAGATCTGTGACTTCTCAGGGTTAAACTCCAGAAAACGTGAGGCTTTCGTTTCCGAGTTATTGTGATTTGTACAGTTGGTGGCGACGTGATGCCTGATTTTTCTCTAATAGCTTTTCCTTTCGAAGTGACTCCTAAGGGTCACCCTGGTGTAGAGACAGGACGGGGCTGCGTGTAAAAACGTGGATCCCGGAACCCGACTGCCTGGTTCAAATCCTCGCCCCGCTACCTAGTGCGTTGCTAAGGGCGAGAAGCTTTACGATGAGGATAGTAACAACTCATTTTAAAGAGTTGTCTGAGGGCCACTCGAGTAAATACACCTCTGGGGGAAGTTGTTAGGGCCGAGCAGGCTCTACGGACAGGTTGGATACCCGGCGGCTGTAGCTGTAAATGACGTGAAATGCTTCGTGCGGAAAGATTAGATGCACAGATTGAGTTTAATGCTTCAAGGAGCCAATCAAGGATGATGGATCGCTCTAGAAAATACCCAGGGAGGGAAAAGTGTCTATTCCTGTGGACTCCTTTTGGCTCCATTTCTAGTCAAGTATTATACTTACTCAGAAGCTTCAGTGTCCAATAGGAGGAGAACAGCATAAAGACTTTAAAAATGATCAGGCCGGACATGTCAATATTTATTGAAGTACTGAAAAAAAATCCATTTTGTTGAGAAATTCCTGGTGAGAACAGAAATGACAAGATGTATTTCACTGACACAGTAAGAAAACGTCAACAAGCACCCCACTTCACACTTTAAACATTGCGTGGGTTCAGGTCTGAGTCTCTGGACAAAGTCTGTGTCACGAATATTCAGTCCCACGAATCATCCGTTTACAAACAGAGACCCACGGTGCCCAGCCAGGCTCAGCCAAAGCCCTTCCTGGCCGTCTGCTTTCACTGGTGAGTCCTGTCATTGGTCAGGCAGTGGCTGAGTAGAGGTCTGGTTACAAAACGGGCGACGATGAACATTGGGGATGTTTTATCTGCCAGCTTTGGAGGGGCCAGACCCTGGTGGTGGTGCGTTCCTGTTTATCAGCCTCTGTCCTTGATGTCACCAGCAGGCAGTGTGGATGGAACTGCTGCGTGTTGCCTGTCTCTCTAATTGTTCTTGTGGTGTAAGTTAGTAGGTTACCAGTTACCAACATTTGCCATTTGTTTGGTTTAATATTCGCTGGGGAGCACTGAATATTTAAACTGAGAAAGCACAGTGTGTTCATTAGCTTTCTTTGTCGTTGTTGTTTTCTTTGCAACTTTAAGTAAAGACCCTCCAAAGAACTAGCCCCACCCCCTCCCCGATCTCCTCACTGCCCACCGCTGTCCCACATGCATGATGGAACCATTGCACTGGCTGGTGACAATGCCCTCCCTCGGCACGTGTTTTCTAGCCAACTTGGTTTTCAACCGGAAGAGCAAGGGTGCTGCCCTCCTACTCAGTGCTTTGGGCGTAGGCGCCGATGGGCTATTTTTGTTGTCCTTTGAGCCATGAAGAGAACGCAGGTGACCGAGACTGTGTGAGGAGCCGTGGACACTCAGCTGCTGTGTACCCTTCATTGTGGACGAGTCTTAAAGGCGATTAATAGAAATAACAAAGTAACCCTTTTTGTACACATAGAGGTCGTAACTAATATCTTTGGTATGCGACTTACGATGCTTGGAAAGGAAAACCAGGTGACAGGCCACCCTGGTCGAAGTCACTCGAAAACAGAGGAAGCTACAAGTCACATAATTTACAACAGATATTAAATAAACTACAGACAGAATTATGAAGATTTACAGACATTTAATCAAGTGAATGATTTTAATTCATTAAGAGCCTTCTGTCCTTGAACTATGTCCTGCTAACTTGAAGACATGCTACAGTAAACACATATATTTGGTTTCTTCAGTCTTGGCTATATCTTATACAGAGGTGAAACCAAGGAACAATAAATTAGCATCATAATTGTCTACAGTTGAAACTATGATATACAATATAAATAAACTATTCCAAAGCCAGACACATTTATGAAAAAATTAAGGGGCTAGGAAATACTTTTATTTTTTTACAGTTTCTACAAGTGATTGTGCCGCTGATAATCTCAAAAAAAATTAAAGTCTAAATGCGATTTGTTTTTGATTTTAGTGTCTCACGACATACAATAATTAAGTACTGTTAGAAATAATTACCGATCAGAAAAATAACATTAAGGAAATTACCGCTTTAGCTATTTTGTCGTATCACAGTCCCCACCCCCCACAGGACCTAAAGAATGTAAACACTATATTTTATTTGACTTTAAAGTATTAATACTTTATTTTAAACCCAACATTGATGCACATCTGCACAGCTACCTTTCAGAATTGTGAAATAAGGCAAGACTTCCATACCCGCAGCACTGGCCGTGAGTAACACTGAGCGACGCCCGCAGTCTTCCTGGCAGCTCGTCCCACCGCAGGCTCCGGCCTAGGCCTTAGAAGGGTCAGTATCCCTCCCTCCCTCTCCCTTCTGGGGAAGGCGGGACTTCCTCTAGCATCTCTCCAGGCCACGTGTGGAAATCACCGATCCCGTCCCGGTTCGGGGCCGTCGGAGCGCGGTGCGCACCTCGAGTCGGTCAGTGGGCTCCTCGGCTTCCCCGTTTTCGCAGTTTGCATAGCTCGACACGCTTCCGACGTGTGTGAAGCTGCTCACGACTGTGACTGTGAGACATCCTGGCAAAACAGGCGGTCTGTTTGATTTCTAACTGAACGACAACCTCTGATGGTGAAAAACACTGATGTGTCCCTAACAAGCCTTTTGGCCAGAAATTTCTAGGAACTCCAACCACGCCAAAGCCCCCAATTCAGTAACAGCAGTGGAAATAAGGTCTAGCTCGGTTCAGCAGTGGTGCATTCGCGCTACAAGTTTGTACTCATTTCCCTTAATATTAATGAACACTTATATAAGATCAGGAGAGGGATACTGCCTGTTTTTTTTTTTTTTCCCCAACATTATGAACACATGACAAAACAAACCAGAACAGATTGAAAATGGCAAGCTAACATAGTAATAGACAGTTCTTATTGGCTGGTTGCAGGTCTAAGACACAGACATTCAAATCAGGCTTTTCATGGTTTGGCGAAGCTTCTAGTGGGTGTGGCTGAGCACGAGTCCGTGGTCCAGACGCGGCAGTCGCAGGGCAGGATGTGAAAGGAAGAGGGCAGAGATATTCCAGGCGCAGCTGACAGATTCTCGGGAACTGTTTAGTTCAGCTTCACCAAGGAGGACTTCTGTAAGCTCAGATCCCCTGCTGCAGAAGCCTGCCGAATCACATGCGCCGGTCACCGAATCTTCACAGTGGGGATCGGCTTAAAGACACAGAACCGTTCTGTCCGTTCCCGTTCCGGCGTGGTGTTGGGGTCCACTCCACGACAGTCATTTCCGTGGACGCCTTTGGGGTTGTGAAGCGTTCGATTCACAGTTTGCAATACAAATACCCTGATACGTCATTTCTTTGCTATTAAGTATTTGATTATTATACCTTTTTAAATTCGATCTTTAAACCAAGTTTTTAATTAGTGTCACGTGGAGCAGTTCAGAGTATTTTTTTTTCCCTTCCTTCCTTCCTGTTCTCCTCCCCCCGCCGATCCCGCGTGTGGACGCAGAGCTCCGAGGGGCCGTGGCCTAAGCCCTCTTGGCGTGCAGCATCTCGATGAGGAGGTTGTTGTAGGGCACGTCCCCGTTCAGGTGCTTGTAGTACAGGTACTCCTCTGCCTGCAGGCTGATGGCCCGGATCTCTGGCAGGCGCAGAAGCAGCTGCCCGAACTTCTCCGTCTGCTGCGGGTAGTTGCACAGGGTGTAGTCCAGCAGGGCCGCGTTCACTTGCTCCTGGACGCCTTCCACCAGCTGGAAGTTCTCGAGGTTTTTGACATCTGGATTGAGAAAGAAAAAAAGAAGGCGGCCCACGTCAATGGCGTTCCATCCCGTTTGCTACAGCGGCGTGTGCATTTGTGGCGGAATTTCGCTCCTGAAAGGAAGCGTGTTTTCCGTGCTGCTGAACCTCACTGAGCCCCGCTCACCCAGCTTCCCGGGCAAGTGGTCACAGAAGAGCTTGGGAAGAACATCTTGTTGAAATTCTGCATATACCTCACATCAATTAGACAGTGGGTTTCGAGCAAGGTCAACTCTATTCATATCTTACAAAGGGAAAGGTTTGCGGGTTCAGAAAGCAGAGGGATCATAATATATTGCCAGCAAATGAGTCCCTGGAGAAAGACCTATCTTAACCCAGTATATTGCACAATTCATATAATTCTGTATTAATTTTTCTGACCCAAGGTGAAATCTGTGTCCAGGCGATGATGTAGTTAATTCTAATAAAAAGTGACAGGGTTCTTGTTTCTGTCTGACATTTTCTAAATGGTTCTGAAAGCCTCTGACTTGTCTAACCTATGCTAATGAGCCAGCTGGTACACTCCAGTGCCTGCCAACGGAGCCCTCGCTACTGGGAACGTTCTAAAATACACATCTCGGTGACTAATGGCCTTCATCAAATGAAAGCCCTGACACCGAGGCGGGACACAGGCCAGGGTGGCCGGTGCCCTTTAACCTGGATGTGGTGTCTGAAGTCGGATACTTTGCTTTCCTTTTTGTCCCGGGTCACTCAGAGACGATAGACACAGGCAGCTCGTTCGGCCTCCCTCCTGGTGACCGTCCAGCCGTCGTAAGGCATCTGCCCACGACGCCCTTATAAACACTGGTGACGGGGAGACAGAGTCAAAAGGAGACAGACAGACACACATGCACACGCACACATGCTCACGCACACACGCGGACAGTGACCCACGGGAGCGGTGTGCTGGGGTTTCTCTTCTGGAGTTTACCTACATCGACAGTGCAGCTTCTATGCGACATACTTATAGAAGCCTCTGGAAGAACATAGGGAGGTGTGTGCGTGTTTACACACATCCGTGCTAAGGAAGTAAACCACCCTCGCTTCACGTTCCAGTCGGACACAAGTACACAGCGTGATTCTGAAGGAAACCACACAGCACTGCGACTCAGGGGAAACACAGCGTGCCCCGGTCCCCGTCGCCACGGTGGCCCCCAGCCGGCATTCTCGGCGCTTGGTGCCATAAACTTGGCCTCTGCGCAGGCGCACGGCCACCCCGAGTCTTGGGCGCTGTCACCCTCAGGTCTCACCTGATGAAACCTGTCCAGGATGACTTCCGGATTTACGTATTGAGCCATGACTTTGCATTAAACACGCCTCCCCTTAGTACTGAAGTAGATAGATCGCATGGGCCTTGCATGCCACACCTATTTCAGACCGAGAGGGGAGAATCAAAAATAGTCGATGATGTATTAATGAAATGTGTGACAGATGCCCCGCCCCTTCTTGGGGTCTTTAAACTGGCAGCCAGGTCGTTGCCTACTTCACCTACTATATGCATGGCACTTCACAGCCAAAGCGTTTTCTGCCTATCTTATGTAAAATACTTAAAACTTATTATAAATGATTTAAAACTACTTCTAAGTATTAGTTACGTTTGGTTCAGTGTTACGACATGTCAACGGCTGAAAACACCTTTGACACACCGAACGTAGGTCCTAGATCGTTCAGCTCCATCTGTCACAGGCTCTCCTTCTGGTGACAGACACGGGTCCTTCATAAAGCATCACAGCAGAGAGCAAAGATGAACAGTTCATCTGACTTCTGACAGACTTCTCAGAGCTGCCGCTCCTTGCCTTCCACCCCACTTAAGACAGAATTTAGCTTTCTCCTCTCCACACGATGAAGAAGCTAAAAAAGAAAATAAGCGACGTTTGGGTGTTACGGCGATTGAAACACAAATTCTAAGAAAAAAATGGAAATGGAGGATTATTTTACACTACAAGGAAAAATACTCCAACAAGCAAGGAAAGCGATCGATAGTCACAGAGATCAGTAGGATGTAGGAATCTACAGAGTGAAATGTAAGATAAATGAATTATAGTCTTTTTGGAAAGCTGTTTTTCAAACTTTTTTTTCTGATCAATGTATTTTTTTGAGAACTACGGTCAACATCCTATGATAAATTATGCCAGTCTGTTAGGTAAGAAAAAACTACTAACAAACTAGAGAATATTCCAATTAACGTGCGCTTTATGCGATGGGTGTATACGTCCAATACTAATGCGAATGTGAAATGACCTGTTATAGTCACTCTTAAGTCTCTTATAAGCCAGTTTCCTTTCCTCTGCTAATACGAAGCCAGCTTTCAAATGCTGATGCACTTGAGCTCTCCCTGAACAAAATACTGCAAACGTCACAGTGAATTCTCTTTACCTCCTTCGCTGAAACTATTTCCGAACTGAATATCAAGTCTTGATTGACGTGTTTTGCCAATGAGGGTTTCGCCTGGTGGGTTTGCTTCAAGGCAGACGCGCCCCCCGTTCACACCTGAATTTGGGTCCCTGGTTCCTGAGTCCCCCTCATCTCGTTTTCCCGCTGAGGTTGAGATGGCTTACAAGGGACCCAGAGCAATAGAGAAGACGGGGTGCCAGGACCGAGGTGGCAGCTCTGCTGGAGGACTTGAGAATTGTATTCAGTTTTTAGGGAGAATCCACAGTTGTGCTCCCACAAGACCCACGGAATCAGTTTTTGTGCCTATTCATGCCCTTTTGTGAAAATTTGAACATTGACATTCTTACCCATGGCCTCTGGGACATCCGTCCTACAGACCAAACCCATTTCATGTCGAGGAATGAATGGGAGCTGGGTCTCAACTTATCTGCAGCAGGAGGCTGTCACGTCGGAAATTCACTAATGAATGGACATTAAATTATATGAGAAAACAAAATTTGGACAAATTGCCACATGTTCTGTGGTCCTTGGAAACAGATGTTTTTGAGATTTGCTATTCAGTTCTCGTATTCAATAGCATTGGATCCCATTCGGATTTTTGAAAAAGACCCACTTTGAGGAGTAGAAATTGACATGAGGCCAAAATCCCCGCCAGTTCTTCTGTGGCATTTTATGCTGGATCTCAAAGTCTCCTGCGTTCGGCACTCTGTGTGCGCCTTTGAAATTTATGTAAGCTTCATTGTCATACAATTTAAAAACTCAAGTTAATGAACCCTATCATTACACATTCTGGGTTGCAAATGGTATGTAAACAGACAGAGGCATTTTCTCAACCCTTTCTCCACAGCCTTTAAATTTTGATGACTGGCAAAGCATTTTGTGTTTCTCCTCTAAGTATCAATCTCTTATCCTCTGTTCTACTTTATTCACTCAGGGACTAATTACCAACTTTTTATATGAGGCCGCATTATGATAAGCTCACAGTGGGGTGCTCAGATTTTTTCCATCCTTATTGGAAAGTAAACCCTTAGGTCTTCTTGAATATATTATAGTGTGCTGGCTTTTCGGTCGTACAGAGCGCTCGGGCTTTCTCTGAGGATGAGGATGCTGAGCTCTGCCTCCCTGGTTCCTGCCACGTGGCCAAGGCCTGTGGATGTCCCTAGTCAGCACACTTTTCTGTGATGGGTCCTTGGCTGAGCCAGGTGCTGCGGGGCTAGGAGGCGCCAACGGGGTGTCTTAGAAGGTGACTATCTTTGTAATTTGCCTGACGTGGGGTAAAAACTCCCATCTTGCCCTTTGAAAGATATAAAAGGGGCAAAAAGAGGCGCCCGGTCATGCCAGAGGACAAGACACATGTTCCGGAGGTTTTGGGAGGGATGACACATCTGTAAATTGGCACAATTTGTCCTCAAAGACTCTTTCCTTCCATAAGCCAGAAAAGGAGAAAGGCAGTGAATTTCTGTAAGAAATTTTTAAAATTATTCTTGAAAGGGCTATACTGCAATAATCTGAATGTATGACTCTGTGAGAACTCTGCAGATCTCTTCATGGGAACAGAGCCCATGTCCCAGGGGCCGAGGGCTGGCAGGGTTAGACGGGGAGAACGGACACCGTCAGTGCCGACGTCGAAGGTCCGATGTTCCCAGCAAAACTTGAAACTCAAGATTTTAAGTCTATCACTATTAAGTCCTTTATAAAAAGCATGTGTGTGTGCTTTTTACCCCAACAGCTATTTTTAGTAACCAGAACATACAATCGCCTGCCTCCATATGCACAATACCAACGAGAAAACGCAACTCTTTTTGGCAAGAGCTGTGTGTACAAATGTGGACATACAGCATATGCGTCGTTCATGTACATAGAAATAGGAACAAAAAATAATAGATAATGTGTGTGAGAGCACTTCAGACGTTACAAAGCAGCGGTGAGGGGCAGGGCCTTATTATTCCCACGTCTATAAATGACACACAGGCAACGTGTCCACATTTTACAGCTCTTGTCAAGGAGTTGCATTTTCCTTACTTCGCACCTTCACGTGGAGACGGTATATGAATTCATTCATTCATTCATTCATTCATTCATCCATCCATCCATCCATCCTTACAGACTCGGGCTAGGCCCTGAGCCAGGTGTTAAAGGTGCAAGAATAACAGACACAGTCTCTGTGTCGAGGTCTTTGAAGTGACAGATCAGCAGTGGGTGCACAAATGGGCCCCTAACCCAGGGCTCGGGGGCCATGAAGGGCTCCTGGGGGAGGTGACAGCAGAGGAGTTTGAAAAATGAGTGCCGCCCATGCAAAGCCTCAGGGGCAGAGAGAACCAGGACGTCTTGGATGCCTGGAAGGCAGCTTCACTTCCGCGGAGAAGGAGATGGGGGACGGCGGGGGTGGGCAGGATAAGGACGGAGCACGAGGCTGAAGAGTGAGCGGGGCCACGCTGGGTTCCGACCCGAATGCAGTGCAGAAGCACCGAGAGGTCCGGAGGCGGAAGGACATGGCCAGCGGTGTGGTTCGGAGGAGCGCTCTGGCAGGCGTGCGGGGCCGGGCCGTGTGTGCCCGCCCCGGAGGGAAGGGGCAGTGTGTGGGGGAAGGGCGGTGTGTGCCGGGGGCGGGGGCGTTGGGGTCCGAGGAGGGAGCAGACTCGGGGTGGGGCGTCAGGAGGCTGCCTCAGGGATATGGGCGAGCAGAAGGCGGCGTGTGCTCGCAGTGGAGCACCGCTCAGCGTTACGTCGGGGAGGGTCCCTAACACGTGCCGCCACGTGGGTGACCTCGGAGGACACTGCTCCATGACACAAGCCGTGCGATTCCACTTGCACGGTCTCTAGAGGGGTGGCGTTCATGGAGACAGAAAGGGGGGGCCTCGTGTCACCGACAGAGGGTCTGTTTGCAAGACGAGACGCGTTCTGGAGGTGGCTGCACAGCAGACACACGTGGCGGGAGTCCTGATGGCAGGTTTTCTGATCCGCGTATTGTACACAATGAAAAGATTTTAAATGTAAGTTTTTGAACGTAATGTACCGAACGCCAGTGACTCCGCCACCACTGGACAGCACCGTCGGCCTTCGGGCTCCCTGCCCGTCCCTCCCCCAGCCAGCTCCGAGGCCCCAGAGTGACTCGCCCACTTTGTGCTGCCCCGCCCCCTCCACCCCTAAACCACGCGTTCCCGGTGTGGCGCGTTTGCCTGGCCGACGCCCCGCATTTGTCTAAGTTTAAAAGCTGCCTGCCACCCCACCAGAGCGGGAGTGGGAGCTGCGTAGGCCGCGTGCTTGGCCACATCTGCAGCTGCACCCCTGGCGCCCAGGCCAGACACGGCCCTTGATGAGCATGCAGGACGAGGGCACACAGCTCTCCATTAAACGCTGCTTGGCCTGGACCTAAATCTCTTCTTCTTCCCTTTTTTTTTTTTGCCTTTGACACGCCCCCTCCTTCCACATCAAATCCACGCAGTTGTTTTCCTTCCGTGTAGAATTGTCTCATTAACAGCAAGCGAACAGCGCAAACTCCAGTAAGTACTGTGCTTCCTGGGGAAACAGATTCGAAGAGGGAGTCTGACCCGGTGCCTTGACCAATGCCCAGACTGCCTGTGTTTCTCGAATTCTCTGGCCCCCTCTGCTCATGGGACGTTTGCCTTGCCACGCCCCGCGCCATCCCCAGCTCGCTCGGCGACCTGTGCTGGCACTGCAGTGCAGAGTAGCACTTTCTCAGGCCCTGTGGACACAGTGCTTACAGGACATCTCTCCCTGAGCGGCTAGTGGCGTCCCCAACCAGCAGCGTCTACATGGACCTCCATCGCAGGGTTGCTTCTGCTATTTGTCCTCCAGCAGGTAGCAAAGCTGTACACGCCCAGCATCAAACATCACCGCCTACGGGGAGCCTGCCAAGCTCCTCTCTGTTCATTCCGCACGCATCACACAGGCACTGGGTGCGACCTGACTGTCAACTGGGGACCTCGTGCACAGTGGTCGCCTGGCCGCCCCAGGCCAGCACGGTGCCTGGCACAGCGGGAACCCGCCTCCTGCTTGTTGGATGAAAGGCCGTTCCCACTCACTTCACACACCAGCCTCCCCCCGACTTGCGTCTGGAAGATCTTGCAAGTAATTCCAGTCGTATCTTCCTTGCTAAGCTTTCCAGCCTGTCTTCCGCGTCTTATTTCCCACCCGGCACGAGTGTGTCACTACACGCACGATGACAGCCAGGACCTGTGTGCTCTTGAACCTGCTGATTTGAGCCAAGCTCCCACGAAGACAGAGCATGGGCAGTTTCACTCGCTAGGAGTGTGGTGAGCGCCTTCCGGGAGCCAAGTCCCAGTTTGAAAGCCCCTTGTCTTGTTAGGTTCGGAACCAATGTCGAATATGACAGCACATTTCCTGTCATCTATTGCTAGTGAAGTGCAATTTGATTCAAAACCATCTAAGAAGTTGGGTTCAACCTGTAGGAGAAGGAGGAACACTTGGTTTGCTTGCTGTTTGAAAGGTTCATGTGACTGTGGTGGGGGACACTTGGGTTGGGGTCCTGCTGTGTTCAGGTCCACGTCAGCTGACGTGGAACCTTCCTGTTTTCCGGCTGGGTTTCCCAGAATTCTTAGGGAAAAAACTGGGGAAGGAAGGCTGCACTAAAGACTTTTTAAGATCATGAATTGCAACATGATGGGTTTTATCAGTCTCTACATACCAGATGAGAGTAAAAACCACGGAAAAACACACAGAGAATTAAAGGCCCAACTAAAGTCTCTGGCTGGGAATCAATTGGATATTTTGAGCCAGGAGACAGAATTTAAAGGGAGGGCACAGGGTGAGGCCATGTCCTGGTCCCTCAAATTTCAGAAGAAGCAGTGCCAGATCGACTTAGCACCTAGAATCGCATGTCAAGTGCACACAGGATGCAGAGCTGCAGCTGGCCGGGCCGGCCGTGGGGCCCTCGCTCTTATTATAAAGACCATCTGTCCCCTCAGAACACGAAACGTCCTCATGACACAAAGCAGCCCCTCCACGGAGAAAAGCTGGCTGTCTGTTCTCGTGGCTACGTCCTGACGCAGGGTTTGAGTCGCACGTTTGCCTTTGGTTTCCATTCAGGAACTTTTGTGCGTTTTTGCCAAGTTGTCTTACTTTCTTAGAATAGGATCTGAGGTGCGGTTTGTTCTGTTTGGGTGGCAAGTCGGGACTACGAATAAACCAACGTTATCATATGAAAGGGAATTAAACAGGCAGATCCAAGTGGGGATATATTAAGCCAAATTTAAGCTCCGGTTGCTGAGTTTAGCCTGTGCTAGATGTCTGCTTTGCCTCGGGATAAATTCAGCTTTCCAGCAAATCGAAAGGGGAAAACCGCCTCAGGTGTGATAAAATTTACAAGAGAATGCCGTGGACCAGTTCTTGTTAGAAATATTAGCTTAAAGGCATTCTTATCGTCTGTGGGATGAAGACTGTATTTGCATTTAATTATTTGACTTCAAACTTTTATGAACCCGGATCAAATATTAGCTTAGCCAATTAACATATTATTCTGTGTGCACGCAGCTAAGAGCCTGATAACAGCACGATACTCTGTGGTGTCTGCGACTTTCCAAGAGAACAAACAGGTCACATTCGGGAGTATAAATGTACATCCAGCAGACAAGGCACTCTGTCTGAAGGAAACAGGTGACTCGAAATGTCTCGCCACATTATAGCGTTATTCTGGAAGACAAAAGGCATGTTCTTCTAGGTATTTCTTCCTACCCATACGATCAATACTCCTTCATAATTCAGCATTTGAAAGAAATCCCTTTCTTTTAAACGACTCATGTTTGCCCAGCCACCATGCAGTCACATGGCCCGAAGCAGCTTCCTGTCACTTCGTTCCCCACGGAGAGCTGCTTAGAGCTGTCTTCTCCTGGATGGCTCTAGGTCTTGGGGACGCTGGGGGACACTACTTATGCAGAAGAAGGACAGGGATGGCGAGGGGAGAGGGGGCCAGGGGGAAGAGGTTTGTGGACACTAAAGAACAGCAGAACGGTCTGCAAGGCCACCGGCTGCTCATGTGGCCGGTGTCCCACGGCCCCCCGCACCCCTAACTGATGGGGCAGGAAACTTCATGAGGCCTCCTGTTGGACTCAGCCCTCTGAGCCAAGGCCGTGATGCTGCAGGACGCAGACATGGTCCTTGCCGTGCTGCTGTGCTCCCAACCCCAGCTCCTTGGGTAATGCGACCCTGGGGACAGCTTTGCAGTGAGGTGGCAGCGATGCCTCCCGTGGTCGGCTGTGACCGGATGTGCGTGCGGCCGAAATGGGGCAACACTGTTGCCCTGGTCTGCGGTCCCACCTCGCCCGCTTCGGCAGACCCTGAAAACCACGACACAGACACGACACACTTGTCTCTAGAAAGATTAAGTATCAGCCATTTCCAAAGAATGGAACCCAAGATGGCCAAGTCAACACAGGGGCGCGGAAAAGGGCTGGAAACTTTGCCTCACATGCAGCAAGAAATACAGAACCCGGAAAACAGCCCGCGTCCTGCATTGTCTGTTGTCACTTAACTAATTAAGACTCAGAAACTTGAACTCTGTGCCAACTCAGACACTGCATTTGGGCTTTATTTTTCATAGGAAGTTTAAAGAATGCCTTTCTGTTTCCTACCGAGTAGCTAACTCAGGAGAAATAAATTCCGTCTAAAACCAGCAGCAGAAGCAGAAATTCAGTGCATTAAAGACTATAGTTACAATGTCATCTATTTTAAAATCCAATTTTAAACATTAAAGACCTTTTGTAAGGCACTTTATGAAATCGAGGCTTATTGTATATTATGATTTTTGAGGACCAAGTATTTTCTTAGCGCTTCGAACCTGTATCATCTAACTTTTTACTTTCATGTGACTTCTCCCAACACTCCTGGCCAGCCCCGCACCCTGAGAGGCACACAGTGAGTCAATGAAAGAATTGGGGAGGATTAGGTATTTTAATGTCGCATCTGATGCTTCCCTAGCCCCTTTTAATTGCAATGCACTGTGTTAACTACATCACTTAAGAGAAAGCAGGGCTTAGGGTCGCTACAATAGCATTTAAAGCACGTAAAGTTTCCCAGTGGCATTGTTCTGAATTAGTGAGGTTTATTCTACTTTGCATGTTCTGTTTCCACTTGTACTAAAAAGTAACATCACGATCAGTAAAATTCTTGCAACCTGATGCTCATATGAGAATTGTTATTTATGTAAGTCTGTTCTATATATCCAAGTTTTTTTTTTAAAGTTCGTAGAGTTACAATGAAACTACTTTTTAAGAGCTAGATATACTTGTTACTTAGTACTACATCATTTCCCTTAGCTTATTAAAATTCTGCTCAGTAAGATCAGAGGTTGAAATAAAGGGAAAAAAATCCTTCAGCTGACCAATGCTTATTCTGAATCGTTTGGACCGTAAAAAGGAAAGAGAGGTCTTTGGGGTGAAGAAGTAAAGGGGGGAAGGGAAACTGATTACATAACGAGATCATTAAAGCCAAATACTTACCAGTTTTTTTGGACATAAATTAATAATTCATCCAATTGCTCAGGGATATGTACTTGTACGTGAAAGACAGAAAATCTATATCACCAATTTGTTTTGTATTTATTTTCACCATGCGGCAGAGAAAATAACAGGAAAGATTAGTCTAAAAGGGCCTGGAACGTTTTGCAAAGGAAGCTCTCCTTTCATTTACTTTTTTCGCGTCCTCATGCATTTTGCTAAGACAGTGACAGTGGGGACACCGAAGTATCCGACATCGGACCGTCTTTGTTTCATCAAGTACCTCTATAGGAAGGGAGCTACAAATGTCGCCATGTCGCCATACCTTTTCACACCTGGGTATCACCACCTTCCGAGTCAGAAGACGTTTATGCTGTTGCAGCCGCGTGGTTTTCAACTCCTGCTTGTTCAGGGGACGCACTGATCCTCGCATTGCCATGTGGAAGCCGGCAAAAATGAGGAGGTGCTTTACGTCCGCCAGCACCGCCCTGGTCAAGCGGCCGGAATGAGGGAACTGCCCTAAGTCCCAGCGCCCTTGCCTCCTAAGCGTGCGTTATTTAACAGCGACTGCCATGTGGGAGGACAGCGAGCTTCCGGCTCGTGAAGTCCCATTGGCTGTGGCATCTTCCCGCAGTGAGGACTCTGTCTCCACCGTCTGGCCCGCCCCGCGCGTGAGGAAGGCTCAGGCGTGAGAGGTCCTCCCTGAGCCGGGCTCAGCCAGCTTACACGGAGAGCACTCTGACCCTGAGGGAGCACTCAGGCCCAGGGACAGTCCTGCAGCTGGCGGGGGCACCCGTGCCCGGTCCCCCTGCGGAGCCTGCCCTGCAGAAGCACCACCATCTCTCCAAACGTGCGTGTTCAGGACAACAGACAGAACCTCAACACTCTCCCCATGAGCCTCACGGTGGTGAACGCAGCCACTTCAAGTTCAAAGGCAGCCCAGACCCACTCCAAGCTGCACTGGGCATTTAATTAGTAATAGCTCTCTCCTTGTGAAGTCGAGGATTCAAACGATGGCTTAAAATTTGAGCTTTTGGATTATCTGAGGATTCCTTAAGCCTCCACTGCAGAGAGTCAGAGCTCACTCTTTAAATTTCAACAGTGAATTAGATCGCGGACCGCAAGTTGCCATCGATCCAGCAGTGATCAGTCAGCGGTGACACTGGGGCCACTCACTGCCATGCGGGCATCTCCAGGAACAAACCATGCTGCAGTTACTCCTTGCTTGTGAAGAAAAGGGGGCTTCCATTGCTCAAATTCTAAAGTAAACACTTGTTCGAAGTGTTCGACATGTCTTCAAAATGCGATTCTTGAGATGCTCACCTGTCTTTTTCTCGGTCTGTTGTATAATTAATAGTGAAAACGATGTCATTTGAATTGTATTTTATTTTATTTTTTATTTTTTTACACCTACAGCACCTGGTCTTCCTAGGTGGTCTCCCATCCAAGCACTAACCAGGCTCGACCCTGCTTAGCTTCCAAAATGAGTTGTATTTTCAACTTGATAAATACACCACTTGGATATAGAACTGCTTCTTTTAAAAACGTACAAATCTCAGATCGTATGAGGTGAGCAGAGCCGCTGTTTGCAAAACTGTTTCAAAGCAAGCACCGTCCCCAGCGCCCTGCTGACACCTGATCCAGAGCAGTCATCGTCTCCCTGGCTAGGACAGTTGTGGAAGAGGGAGGTCGGTTTCACGTGCAGAGACATATGTAACCCTGCCTCAGCTGCCTAAGCATTTCAGCCCGTACATGATGGAGCCTTTATATTTATCGTCAACGATCTATTAACTGATAATGATACCGGGAGGGGAGGTTGACCCCTCTGGCTCTGAGTGTCCCCCATGGCTCCGGGGTGACGCATGATGACGACTGCCATCGGTCAAACCCAGGCCAGGCCAGCAGCTCCCCTTTGCTTGTGGCCGGACTGGAGGCAGTTAAGAGAGCGCATGGCCTCTGCCTTAGTCCCTTTCCCGAATGTGTCACGTGTGAGCACAGCCACCAGCGAGTGGGAAGTCTGGCACAGGAAATCGCACCACCTGTGAGGCTAGCCTCAGAACGGCCTCGCACACAAGGGCACATCCTGCTTACTGCGCACAGGATGGCTGGGACAATCCTGAAGGGGACACGCGCCCCGGAGCTGGAGGCGGCCGGAGCGGGCGGGGAGCCCTGGGGATAGGAAGACACTGCTGGGATCGTGTGGTGAAACACACAAAAATATCCCAAATTGTGTTTTCTTAAATGACCGGCATAAATAATGCATTAACACAACTGCATCCTGGAATAATGCCAGCGTAATTTCAGAATAGTTCGACACGTGAACTTCCTTCACTTTTTCTTAATTAGAGAAAATCCACATCCGGTGTGATTCGGGCGTGCAGTGACGCGAGTGTATTCGATTCTCTCCTCTTTCCCCGCTTCCTTTTCTTTCTTCTCCCCGTCCTTCCTCTTCCTCCCTGCCCCTCCCTCTCCCCTGTTTCTTCGCTTCTGCATTATTACTGCATTCTTAGTGCATTCTCCATTTCTGCTCCAAATGCATTCTTTCACTACGCATATTAAACACGCGTCAAACACCTACTCCATGTGCAGATATCTGACCAGCAGCCTCTTGGGCGGGGAGCCAGGTGAGCTGGTGGCAAACTTGCCGTCATTCTGGGTTTCCCCATAACGTGGTCCCCCGGGGCATAGAAGGGTTGGTGCGGAAAGTCCCTCCACGTAGCCTGCCCCGGCTCCTCCTGGCAGGGTGGACCCTGCCCGTGTGGGCGCTGTGGCGCCCACCCCCCCCAGCGTTCTCCCGGGAGCTCAGGGGAGCAGCAGCGGCACCTTTGGTATTGGGGTTCAGCGTGCTGTGGGAGGGTTTCTTTTTTAACCGAGAAAGTGTGGCTTAGAACGCACTTTCGCTGCCAGGCGACAGAGTTAGTAAAAAGAGCATGAGTATGAGGCAGAGGGGAGTGCGAGCTCGGGTCCCAGAGGTTCTGTGCTCAGGCCTGGCTGCCGGCCGTCCAAACGACATCGCGTTACAGCCTTAGACCCCAGTTACGGTTAGGACAACCACACCTAAAATACGGAGACATACGGCGTGTGAAACACAGGCAAAACATCGACCAGGAAAGCAGCAAGAGGAATCAATGGAAAAAGATTATTAGAGAGTGGCATCATAGGGACTGTTTTCACAGTTTTAATCATTAGGGATCTTGGCAAGTGAAAAGGCTAATGACCTAGTGGATGTCACTGCCACCTGATTAGCCAGCAAAAGGCTCTGTCTTTGAGGCAGGGATGCAGGAGGGAGACGCGCCTGTCGCTGTCACCGAGTCCTCCGAGGCACCCGGCACAGGCTGGCCGACCTTGTCACCACCCTCACGGACCGAGCCTTTGGCTCATCGGATGCTTAACGAGGTGCCCAGAGCTGCATGACAGTTCATTGCGTCACTAGGATGTCAAAGGGACATTTAAAATCCTCACACAATTTCTGTTTGCATAAAAATGTGTAAGAAAAAAAAAACCCAGAAGTTGGGAAAAACGTGAAAGAAAATGGAATGTTCGAAAAGTTCGTCACTGAAATATTCCTCCCCAAACCAACCCACGCAGAGAAATCGAGCGCCTTGCAGGCTCATTGGTGCTTTTAAACAGTGTCTGGAAGTTTTGCTCTGCTGCTCACGGCTTTGGGCGTTTGCCATTTGTTCATCGTCACGGTTCCAAACACTCCTGTGGTTAAGACTCTTACACGAATGCCAAAGTTAGCAAGGCACAAGTTGGCACCTTGTCCCTACATATATCATCTCTAAAGATAATCGTCATAACCGGTGTGAGGGGCTGGATTGTAATAGTGACCTACAAAAAGCCTTTATGTAGGTCACTGCTGTCAGAAAGTAGTGTGTGCGCATGTGTGTGCACGAATGTATGTGTGCATATGCGTGCATGTATGTGTGTGTGAGTGTATGAGTATATATTGTATATGTGCGTGTGAGTATATGTGTATATGTGTGCATGTATGTGAGTGTGTGCATATATGCATGTATGTGCGTGTGGGAGCACATTTCACTGTTCAGAGGTTTCGACATGGGGGTCCCCAGGATCAAGCCCACGGGGCTCCCCCTCGAGCTGCCCGAACTGACTGGAAATGCCGGAGGAGCCCGAGCCCCGGCCGGCCCAGACCATCGGTGCGCCGTTTGCTTTGCAGCATCTTGATTTGCTGGCACCGACCGCCAGCTAACGTGCTCCCCGAGGCAAATAACGGTGTCCGTCGCTTTGAAAGCCCACATCTTCCTTTTCCCCACCACGTGCTTTGGAAGGGAACTGAACTTCGTGCCTGCCCTGTCTGTGTCCTGCCGCCTGGGTCGGGCTATGGCTGCTTGGCCAGTCACGTGGATCAGGGTCCCCTCTGCTGGGCTGGGTGCCATTGACGTCAGGGTGGGGACTTTCTGCCCACAGTCAACCTAGTAAATATTAACCTGGCCCTCAGGCCCCTAGGCAGGCGCCCGACGGACAGAGACGACTGCAGAACAGAGCACAGGGACTCGCCCCCCGCCCCATGCCCGCTGGGATGAGGCTACTCTCCTTTCGGAAAGTGACTGTGGCCCGTGCCGTGCCCCCTGAGTGGCCTTCCCAGGCGCCCCCTTCCTCCATTTTGGAGAAAGCCAGGTGTTTCGCACTCCTACAGTTGCCCCATGGGGTTCCACCGTTTCTGAGTCTGGAGAGAGCCAGTCCTGTGGGGCTGCTTCTGCTGGGCGTGCAGCAGTGAGGGGCTCCTTCCCTGGGGTGCGTGAGAAAGCAAGCCCGCACTGACTTCCTGCGGCTGCCGGGAACCAGCAGAGCGGACTCATCAGGAGCAAAGTGGAGCTCGCCGTTTCTCGGGAGGGAGGCAGAGAACCAGAGGCTCAGATGCTCTGAGGGTGGAGCGCAGTGGTCTTTGGGACTGATGGGTGGTCCCCGCCGACTTGAAACCCGCGGCTTTCCCTAGGAAGATTGCCCTACAATCGGCTGACAGGTCCTGACAGGCCGCCCAGCACAGCGCTAAAGGACACAGAGCAGCGACCCTCTCCCAGCCAGGGTGGGGGCCTTTCGGGGGTGCGCTTTGCAGTCTGGAGCCCCATCTCCCTCCTCCCTCTTTCTGGAGCTGGCACGTCACAGACTCCCAGAAAGCCCTGTGCGTAGGTCACTTCTGAGAACAGCCAGCTACAGGGGGAAAACCAGCCACCATTAATTCCTAACACCCCAGGGTCTGGAACGAGATGCAGAGCCCCTGTGAGACCCTCAGGGGCTGTGGGAGAAGTTTAGCTCCTGGCTCAGAAAAGGCGACGGGCTGAGAGGGCCTGCACCACAGCAGCCTCTACCGCCCCGAGAGGCCCCAGGTCGCGAGGCTCAGGGAGATGCTCTGGTGTGACAAGAGGTGTGCTCAGAAGTGCTTGCGGCGTGCGTCAGGCCACCTTTACAGAGTCTTTAAAAACTCTTACATCGACAGCTCAGACCTGTAAACTGGTGTGATAGCTCAGGATCTCTCTCTGCTCTCTCCCCCTTCACTGCCTGCACTGGACATTTAACCACATTTGTGCGTTGGCTCTAGAACGATCACACCCGTGCTGTCCTAGAGTGCGCGCGTCGCCACACAAGCCTCTCTCGTAATCAGTCCATTAATTCCCAGAGCTTTGAGCATTGTTTGAAGCTTGCCCCCACCCAATGTATTAATTATTTAAGGAGGAGCCATATTTTTAAGTGGTGCTGATAATCATCTAGGGTTTTACTGCTATAAACATAGAGGCATTAAATATAAATGAAAGTTACTACTGTCCAGGACTGTTTTTGTCTTTACACCGATTGATGTTACAGAAACAAGCTAGTGATGGATAAACTGGTCTACCTATTAACTCCTCGTATGAATAGCACAATTTCCTGCACTAAGTATCTACCAAGGATGACAAAATGCAGGATTGGTTCTTAGTTTTCCATTGGATTTTGGCTTCCTTTATGTCATTCTGGGGACTGAAGGAACTGGGATAGCATCAAAGAAAATGTGTAGCGCGTGCTTCTGCAAATGGCTTGACGTGGCTTCTAATCAGTGAATGTTCCATCCACCCATCCATCATCCATCCTTCATCCATCCATCCATCAATGCACTTTACCCATGCACGCATCCATCTCGTTTGCTTAGAGTGTTTGAGACAAACAAAAAAAGGGACTTATTCATGGAGAGAAAAATTATGAAACAATACGGGAAAAAATTAAACACTAATAGATACATAACCTATTAGAAATCTTTAAAACAAAAACAATAATTATTCAGATAAAAAACTGAACAGATGGGATACAGGCTAGACTAGATACGGCCGAAGAGAGAATCAGAAGATGTCACTGACACAAGGAGCAGCGCCACGAGACGAGGGGGAAACGGTGTAAAACGCGGAGGCCTAGCAGAGGGTTTCCACGGCAGTAATACGTGAAAGGAGGGTTCCTGAGAATTTCCCAGCGTTCTCTGATCGGATGTGCACTTCCTGTAGGAATCTATACTTGGGCACCTGGTATTGAGCGTATAGGACACCGGAAATAAAGAGAAAACCTTAAACGTTATCACAAGGAACAGGCAGTAAACTTCCGATAGCCTTCTCAAGTGTCGTGACAGTCTTGCCCAACTAAAGTTTTATAGCCAATTAAACTACCATTCGAGATTTAAGACATTTTAAAACATACAAAGACTAGGCTGGTTTACCAGTAAACAGATAAACTCACCTCTTAAAATATGGAATATAAATATGCACTTGTTGTATGGGCCAGAAAATGAATTCTTGGGGATTTATCCCAGCGAAATGAAAACATGTCTGCACATCATGTTCATAGCAGCTTGGTTTGTAATACCCTAAACCTAGAACGACTCAAGCATCCTTCAGCAGACCAATCGTTGAGCAAACTCTGGTCTGTCTATGCCGTGAAATACTCCGCAGCCATGAAAAGCAGCCGACTCCTGGGTGGGTGTTGAGGGAATATTGCCAAGTGAAAAGAGCCAGTCCCCAAAGGTTACAAACTGTAGAATCGGCATCCCTGAAATATCAAAGTTACAGAGATGGGGGACAGATTAATGGTCACCAAGATCGTGAAGACAGGAAGAATTGGGAGTGGCTACAAAGGAAAAGGTCTGTGTCGCAACTGTGCTGGTGGCTCCACACATCTATCTACCTGTGTGGCCAAACTGCAGGAGCCACATGCAAACGCCCACACACAAGTGAGTGCACGTAAGATGGTGGAGTTAGCCAACAGAGTCCGCCGTGGACAGCGCCGGAGCCATTTTCCTGGTTTTTACATGGACTATAGTTGTGTAAGGTTGTGGCACTGGGCAACTGGATGAAGGGTACATGGGACCTCCTCGTACGATTTTTTTGGTAACTTCCTGTAAATTTATGATATTCTTATAATTTACAAAGATATTACAGACAGGATTAAAAAAAAAAAAAAACCAAGACAAAGTCTAGCCACAGACTAGTCGTGCTGCTCACAGAAACCCACCTAAATCACAGAAATTATCGCCGTGCTGAGCGACAACTTTGCAACACCAAAGCGTACGGGAAAACAGAAGCGCGGGATGCTAACGCAGGAAGCTAGACTGAGAACAAAACAATAGAGATGAGCGCAAGACTCACTGAACCAGAAGGCAAAGGGGGAGAATAAAGCATCGCCAAGACCGACAGCGTTTACAAAAAGAACGCTAACGAATAGATGAAGCTTTTCACAGTAAATCGCGGGACTTAAGAAACGTCCTCACCAGAGATTGGAATAGGACGAGAGCACTTGTTCTTCACAGCTTCGAGTCGGCACCATCCAGTCAATAAGATAAGGCAAGAAAAGGCGATGGGGAAGGCGAGAGGAGACTCTGTATTTGTTTGCAGACTACGATTGTCTACGCAGAAGATAAACTATAAAAAAAAGCCGTTTCGAATGACGGAATTCAGCAAATTTGTTCAACATAAAAAAATCAGTTACGTGTATATAAACCAATTAGAAAATGTTTATATTCACAATAACAACAAACTCTACAGTAGCTAGAACACACGAATGACGAATGATACCTCTGGGGAGAAAATGACGAGGCATTCCCAGAAGACACGGACAACCCACCAGACGGAAGGGAAGGTACGGTCTGCCCGTGGATGGGAAGGCTCGACTGGTGACGGGAACCATGCTCCCCAGATTAATCTCTCAATGCAGTGCAATTCTATTCAAAAATCCCAACCAGCAAGCCAATCCCAAGCTAAAGCAGAAGCATAATTAAGACTACTTTGAAATACAAGGTAGCGATATCAAAATTTATTATGATACTTAAAACCCATGGAATCAGCAGCTCGATAATTAAATAGATCCATGGAGCAAAGCAGGAAGTCCAGAGAGAGAGCCACAAAACACTTAAGAGAGGCAGCGTCACAGACAGTGGGAAAGGCAAGCTACTAAGTGTTAGAACAACTGCCCACCCGTGAAGAAAGTAAAATGAGGCCAAACAGAAGCCAGATCTCCCCCTCGGTCTACCCACAAAAGTAAACTCTCGGCTTTAACATTCAAGATCTACGTGTAAAAAGCAAGGTTTTAATGCATTTGGAAAAAAGCTAAAGGAGAATGAATTTTATGACTTCAAGAGTAGGGAAGGATTTCTTAAAGATGCTACAAGAGGCAAAAACCATGCAGGAAAATATTGACGAATGTGGCTACGTCTGAGAAAGAAAAGATAGAAAAAGTGAAAAGAAAAGCCAAATTAATCTTATCTCGAGAGGGACCTTCAGATCAATAAGGCACAGATTCCAATGGGCAAAGGATGCACACAGGTACCTCAGAGAAACGTTAAAAGGTTCCTAATCTCACTTGTCATCAGAATGCAAATTACAGCGGAATACTGACAGAGGCTGAGCTATGGCGCTGACGAGATGGACAGGTGGGGACTCTCGGTAACCATGGCGAGGAAAGCAATGTGGTCCAGCTGCTGGAGGACACGTTGGCCATTTCCAGCGCCGGAGAAGACTACCCAGGCATACGCGCAGGGGAAGGCGTGTAGAAAACCGTTCCCTTTGCGTCGTTTGTAATACATATCCACCGACTCAAGAAGGAATCGATAAATTGTGGTGTACGTGAAATCACAAACTGCCGTGGGGCAGGGGAAGGATGACCTGGTCTCCGAACTGCTTACGGATTCCAGAAATCAACACAGAAATCTCAAGCAAAGAGGGTAAATTAAGATGTTTTTTTTACTCCTGAAAGCCTCATTTTTTTTGTTAGGTAAGAACAAGCTTCTGCAGCTCTGTCTTTGGGAGAGGAAGTTCCTTGAAGTTATAATTAGAAATGATACTGTTACAGTATTCATGACCCTGGTCCCTTTTGACGGCTCGTCCTGGACGAATGCCAGCACATGTGCTTATTCAATTTGTCCTATAATTTCTTGTGCCAGCAATAGCAACAATAACTTCTTTTTTTTTAATTTTAAGAAAAATTGCTAATTACTAAAACTATCCTGATAGGAGTATCAGGAATATGCCAAAGAATTTATGAAGAAACTTCTATTTTGGTATTCTTAAAATATTTCAAAATGTGCACAAATTCATCTTTTGACCCCCATTTCCTGCTATCCACTCTACGCGGTACAGTCCTTTAAGTGCGAAGCTGGTAATATCAGCAAAGGAAAAATCTGTGAATAATTCAGGCTACGACTCTGATAAATGATCAGATCTGTTCACAACACTGATTCATAAGAAGATGGGAATTTGGGCACCAGATGCTTCTTTACATGCGAAAGATCTGCGTGGAATCGGCGGGTCCGCTGGAAAATGCCCCATAATCTCAGCGGTGCTTCTGACTTCGCAGATGAAATCCGCCGCCCCACTCCAAAAACGGGGAGCAAGAGTAACAAACCAGTCACGCTTGGCATGGCTGTGGGGGTGGTGTTGGTGAAGGGGCATTGCTAGCCTGTAAGAGGGTGACTTTCAAGAAAGATCTAGAAGGATCAGGCTTCCTGACTGGTCCACTCGGAAGGGGTTGTCATCACCACGCGTGACAGGCGTTGTGTGGTGCCTTCGCCTTCATCAAAAAAGCAGCGGCGAGGACAGGGGGAGCCTGGACTCCCGGGGAGCGTGCGAATCTCCGCTCTCCCACGCTCTAGCTGGGCGAGCGCGTGGGCTGCCTGAGCTCGGGGAAGGGTCGTGGCAGCGATGGCTAACGACACCTGTCTCCTGAGGTTTTGCTGCGTCCACACAGAAGCCACTTTGTCCCCGGTTCAGCAGAGCTGGGTGCCGCCTTTACAGCAGGACCTGCGTCGGCCGCAGCGTCCAGCGTCCTCCCTTCGTTTGCCTCGTTGCTCACGCCCCGTTTGCCAGGCCAACCCGCCTGCGCAAAATCATCTCTCAATAGCAGCACTTAGCACACTGACAGTATTAGCATTACACCTAAAAAATAATATTTTCAGGCATACGCTATTCAGAAATACGCCCAAATAAGTGCAATTCAGGCAATTATGTGCTTGTGCCAGCAGATAACAGATGACCGTCACCCCTTCCGTGGCTGTAAATGCATATGGATTAAGCTCCAGCTTAGGGCTCCAGAATGAATTATATCTGGTCCTTGCTAAACTGCTTTGCTCATGGAAAGAAAAAAAAAGTCCACACAACACCTATTACACTGCACTTAATTAAGACAAGCATCAACTTTATGTGCCATTATTCGCTTCTGCCGACTCTCTGTGGTGTAAACGGCGGCCCCTCCTGAATGCCGATCAATGCTTCCTGAATTTCAGAGGATGACATGCAACGCAGGGAATGTTGGCCAGCAGCTGCGTACCCATCGGCGAGGCCATCGTGGGAAGATACGTGTAGTTATTTGGCCTGTATCTAGTGAGAGCTTTTCTGAATTAGGGTACCACGTGGAGTAGAAATGGGGATGGAGTGCTATTTGAAAGACACCTAGGATGTCTGCTTTGCTTATCTGGCTTCACGAGGAACGCTTTAACCAACACACCTGGGAACAGGTGTGGGGCGGCCGGATCCATCACCAGACTTTGCGGGCGGGTCCGTGAGAGAGTGTGGCGTGTGCGTGAGTGCAATGGTTGCGGGGTGTGGTGCACCCCATGTACAGGAAGGTTGTAATAAAGCAGTGTGACTGGCCTCAGGAAGGCCCGTGGCCACGTTGGGGAGGTTGGTCGCGGCTGTCCGCAGACCACCCTTTGCGCAGGCCGCTGCCTCTCTCTGGATTGTGAAGGAGAAACTATGCAGTCTGCCTCCTCGAAGATGCTTTACTGCATGGGAGAAAAGCATCTCTGCCACCCCCTTCTACAGCTCATCTTGGCATCTGACACTCAGTGTCACAGCTGCGAATGGATCCTAAATGCCGATGGTCACTATGGTCGCTGCTTGATTCCATTTATTATTTTATTTACAAAAGGACTCTGTTTAGTCTCCTTTTCCTTGCAAGACTTCCCTTCATAGTGTGGAGACTTATATTTTGATATTTTTACTATGTAAAGTAAAAAAGTGCCAAATTCTTTAATATTTATGCATACGATCTGTTTGCTAGTCTCTCTGCAAATTTCATGCTCGTATTTTTTTAAACTAATTTTTTCCAGTTCCTGTTACTTTTTTTTTTTTAACCTAAAAGTTGGAAGGAACATTCTTACATTCATGAATTCAATAAATATTTATTAAAACCTAACTATCTGTCAGGTAGTATGCCAGGAGCAAAGCAGACAGCCTTCCCATGCTCATGGACCTATAGCTTATTGATCTGATGGATAAAAGGCCATCGCTTCACTAAGAATATTAGAACGACAGCAGAGTAAGTCTTGACAACAAACAAGTAGAAACGTGCTCCGCCCTGCCATAGAAACATCTCGTTTCTTTTCCAAAATAGGACTTTTAAGACCTGAAGATGTTACTCATCCATTTCCGAAACCGTTTCCAATTCGTGGGTCAAGTTACACAAACCCTGTTTTGTTCTGGGACGTTTTGGCAATTGCTCGGAATGTCACCTGTGTTTAAGACAGGGAAGGGACCTCCTTTAAGGCCGAGGAGCTCGTCTGACACCATAGAACCGACCCTGGGGAGGAAGCAAAGACGCTTCGCCCTTGCGCCGTGCCCTGGCACACTCGGTGCTTCTCCACAGAGAGGACCTGGGTGGCAGTTTGATGTGGGTGTCCGGTGGCACTTCCCAGGTGAGACATCCCCATGGCGAGCACGACCTGTGACCCCCCGGGCGTCTGCTTCCAGGAGGGCGAGTCTCACGTGGGTAATGAGCGCCACATTCAAAACCTGGACCTTTAAGGGGAAGCAAAGAACCTCCGTGGCGAATAAGGATATGGTTTTGTCCACCCGTCTAACGTGAACGGGATTCTAGGGGGCGTGATGGCTCTCTGCGTGGGCTGGACACCGCGGTCTCCCGTGCTCGGATCGGTCACGCGTTTAACACCCGGTTCCAGCCACGACGTTCTCTCTAATCGTCCCGCAAGTTCGTTTTGCCAGGGAACTTACATACGTCTCCCCCATAAACCAGGAGGATGCAAAATGATAATGAGCAGTTTAATGTTGAGGCGACACCTGTTAGAGGGTTCTTGGAAAAAGCTCGTCTCGGAAAACTAACCTGCGCCCAAGGCATGTCTTTGTGGCTCAACTGCCTCCTGTCCCACGTCACATGCCATGTGATAGTCTTTGCTTCGGGCTAGAACCAAGTCAAGCCGCTCATGCGTGTTTGATCAGAAATGGTCCCCGAGTCTGCCCCGCGAGCCAGGCGATGCGCTTGAAGCCGGGGACACAGAGCACGGGAGGGGCCGTGTCTAACTGAGCATAGGCCGGTCAGCACGGGTCCTGCTGCACGCAGGACCTGGCCCCGCGCCAGCAGACCTGGCGTGTTAGAGACGCGAGGCCATTCTCCGCTGCTCTGCAGGGACGGGAAGCGCCGTCTCTGAGTCGGCGGTGTCAGGACGCGCCTCCAGAAACAGTGGCCGCCAGAGAAGAGTAATTCACAACAAGTCAAGGCCATTCATGGGGGGTGGGGTGTGGCATGCAGTTTTTCTCAACACCTGCGGCGTCTGGCCACTGAGTCTCCAGGCCGAGGGAACTCAAGGGCCATGGTGACATCTGAGTGGGCACTGTCTGGTCGCTCGTTGCTTCGAGTATTTAAGCCACCTGGACACACCTGGCAGGCTCGAGCGTGGAGGGCATCGTTCAGGACACCACGCTGGAGCCCCTGGGGCCTGCCTCCCGGCTCCGCGTGTGTTTTCAGGTGACCCAGTTGGTGGGAACTGTACCCATCTTTGGGACTCACACCAAAGCGACACGATTTGAGGACCTACACACTTCTTCCCTGTGAGACTTATTTCTGCATCGATTGGTGACAGACAGCAAATTCCCTTCCATCAGTCACTCGGGTTCCTTTATAGGAGAAAGCGGGAGCGCAGACCGATAAATAAACTCGGAAAGCTTTATCGTGGCCTCTCGGGGCATTGATTTTAACCGGCCAACTCAGAATATCTCCTTTCCTGCCAAGTTCTCAGGGGGCTCAGATCATGTCATCTCACAGTGAGGCAAAAAAGTAAAAATAAAAAGTAAAGCTTCCTCCAGGATCGGGAGGCTCCAGGCAGGCCTGGGGTCTCACACACCGGTTCCAGGCTCAGGTGCTGGGCTCACACGGGTTTGGGGTGCAGGCCCTGGCTTTGGGGTGGCTTTCGGAGTGGCCCTGGTCTGGTTTCACTCCCATCACGGGTGAAGCGGGCATCTGAGCTTAGTCACCCATATACCACAACAAAGTTGCCCCCCAAATAGTGATTATTTGAGCTTAGTCACCCATATACCTCAACAAAATTGCCCCCCAAGTAGTGATTACTTATTATCTCTACGGGGGGAAAAGTTTTCCATTCACAAACTGGAAACTTCGTGAACTTGAATCCTAATTAAGTTTGCTTCGTTCTCGCTTTTTAAAAAATAAACTAGCGGCTGACACTCTGAAAGCCATGCTTTCATTTCTTCTTTAGACAACAAACGGGCAGAGTTTTAAGGGATATTTGGGCTAGTTGGTCACTGGTGCCCAGGCCCCCAAATAGTCACAGTCATTAAATGAGGGCAAGTGTGACTGAGGTTCTGCTGACTACCCGTCGCTCAAGAGACGATTTTTGAGGGTCAAAGGTTGAAAGCACTTCAGAGCACCCCAGCACCGCTCCCCCACCCCGAGTATTGGCAGAGAATGTAACACTTTTGAAAAATGAAGAAGAAAAGATAAAAGCGATGGAAGCTAAACATGGCTCATGGTTCATTTCTGCATCTTCAAATGAAACGCAGCGATTCGACTAATTTAAAATACCATTGAAGTGACATGACTCTCTTTAAATATTTTATCACGAAGATGCTATAAGATTTCTTGCCCATATATTACCCCATTTTTCATTTAATTACTGATCAAATGTGCTAGTCGAAAAGACTAAGATCTTGCCATCACCCGGAATAACTTGTGAGATTACAGCAAGCAGGCCTACGCCATCTTCGTCTTGACTTTGTAAAAACCATTCTGGGGTAAAAGATGGAGGTTTCCTTGGCAAGAACTCTCCTGTTTATTGTGGTTAGCACAGAAACCACACAGGACCCAGTCCTGGAGTGGCGAACCTTTGAACACTACATCTATGAAATTCTGTTGTCTTTTCAAATTTTCAGTAACATTTCTTTTTGCTATATTTATCACATTTTCCAAAATATGAAAATGTTCTTTTCATTTTAAACGTTGACTACATGTGAAAAATTAACTCTGGTTCTATTACTCCAAACTATTCCTTTATTAGCAACAGTTGTGCAGTGATGTCAAGAAGAATTTTAAAACCAAAGTACCAAATTTCAAGAGTGGACACATCTGTTTCGCTTTGCCGTTTGTTTTATTGTTTTATTTCTTGGGATACGAATTCACAACTATCTTATGACCGAAGACTAAAGAAAAAACATATGTTGGTAAATCTGATTTCTGCATTTTTTTTTTTTTTTTTTTGGTAAGGGAAGTTGCCTCCCTCAGCTGTCTGCCAATAAGTAATAAATGGACTTGGCAAAAAGTTTATTTAAGTTGGCTTTATTAAGCCAACAAAATACAGAAATCAAGTATAGGACAGGCAGAAAAATCTGTTCCTTTGAAGTCAATAAAAATCCATCTCCTTAATCCTTTTTTTTATTCCAAGCGGTGGTGATTTTTCTCAGCTGACTCACTGAGAACCTTGATTTAGCTAATCTGTCTTGCTTAGTTATCTTTCTTCTCCAAAGCTTTCCTAAAGAAGCACCCTTTTCCCTTGACAACCGTCATCTTTTATCCGTGCATGGCGGTGCATCTGGTTATAAACACTTTCTAGTTAATCCGGATGGAGGTTTCAGAAACAGGTTCTTAATTACGGCCCGTATTTTACAAGAATAAAAACAGCAGTAGGTAGCAAGCCGAAACAACAGACCCACAGAGACGGTCAGCGGCAGCAAGCTGGCTAAAATCTCCAGTCAACCTCTGTCACAGCTTCCTAAGGGTGCTGCCTACCCATTACGGCCATGAAGGAAGAAACGCCAGGACCCGAGCCCGTTGCCCCCGTCTCCACGCCCTAACCCCCCCACGGCAGGATGCCAGCTCAGGCGCACGGGCAAACACACGCACTCGCGCTGGAGGGACGCGGGACTCGCACGGAAAGCCACGATCTCGGTGGAACAGAAAGCTGAACAGACCTCGAGACAGCCCGCGGCCGGCATCTGTCCCGCCCACGGCTCCTTACCTAAGCTGAAGAGCACCAGGAATTTCAGACACACGAACTCCCGCTGGTCGAACTGGAGCGCACGCAGCTTCGCCACCAAGTCCTGCGCGTGGCCCATGAGGCTGCTGAGCGTGGCCCCGGCCTGCGGCACGATCGTGGCGCACTCCACCTGCAGCACAGAGCAGCGTCAGTAGCAGTCGGGCTCGGGACACGCGTGCCTGGGGCGGGGAGCCCCCTCCCCCCCGCCGCCGCCCCAGAAGGTGTCGGAGACACGTCCTGGCGTTATCACACGTGTCTCGATGGGTCTGCTAAATCTGACCATTCTGACAGCTCCATATATATATACACACACACACACACACATATATATATATATATACATATATATATGTATACACATATATATATGTATCTATAAAATGTAATCAGGGAACTGGTCTTGATTACATTTTACAGATACACACACACACACACACACATATATATATATACACACGCACACATACACTTTTTTCTATCGTAAAATTGCATCGACACACAAGATTAGAATGTTTTAATTCTCACGAATATCTTCAAAGAAAAATATACTGTCCATAAGGAGTGAATCCAGCACAGCGCTCTGTGTGCACACGGTGAGACTAGCACACCAGGGAGATGAAGGCAGAAACACGGTTCTGTTTTTATTTTACGGAGACCATGAAGTCATCATCGTTCAAGACCGTGTGCTCGTGGGTGATGGAAGAATCGCGGACAGACAGTTCTTCAGTTCGCTGCTTCCTAAAACTCTGCAGCCACTGTTTGCACATGGCTATTAATACATTTCTCTCTAAAGACAGCCGTGTTCTTGTTTACAAGAAGAATAATGTCTTGACTGGGAAAACAAAACCGAAAAGAGTCTTATTTCCTTCTTCACAAAAACATAAAAGGTGTCATGACGCACCGATCTTGGGTTATTCACGGGGACGTGGGAAGTTCCGTTTGTCCTGAGTTAAGACGTTGGGGCAGCTGTGAGCGATCGTGCCGGCTTCGCGGTGGCAGTGCCAGCCCAGCGGGAAGAGCCCCACGGACACCTGGCGCTCCCACCACCCTCCCTGAGATCTCTCAGCAGCCACGCGGACTGTTAGGTGCATTTAATATTTGCAGCAGCAGCAAATTTGTCTGGGAGGCAAGTCCTCATCTGCCACTCACCCGGAGCAGACTGTATTAAATTTTTATATTTATTGACATTTCATTAGCATAATTGACTGCACTTGCTTCTGCAGGAGAAGGCACAGGGCTGACTCCCGAGCAGGGGAACTCGTCCCTCGAGTGGAATTTGCAATTAAAAACAAGGCAGAATGGATTTTTTTTTTATTGTGTAAATATGATGAGTTGAATTTTCAGCTTTAACTAGAGAATACTGGGTGTACAGAAACCTTTTTCAAGAGTGAAAAATTATGAGTCAGTGGAAAGACGACCCCAAAGGTGTCAATCAGTTTGTATAGAGTCAACTACGCATGAAAAAGCCGCAGTTACAGTGGCTTCCGGGAGAGCCTCACGTCCCGCATGGCCCCGTCCTGCCTGCTTTGTCCCTGTGCTGGCATCTGTCCCCGGCACCCCAACATCAAGGCTTCTAAGAGCCCCTTTGGTTCCTGGTTTCGAACGTGCAGAAGGGGCAGCACACAGGCGGCCTGGATGCGAGCTGGTGGCAGAGGGACCGTGCCGGGCACGTGGCGGTGTCCACCTGGCACACAGGACGTCTCAGAGATCGTGCCGCCTGTGCTCTTACTGAAAAGTGCTGCCCGAGCTCTGAATCTTAAAGTCCACTCATGCTCCCACTGCTCCAGGTACTAAGAATAGAAACCCCCCAGGGACAAACGGGACAGAGGAGTGAATGACAGCTGGGGCCGGACGCGGGAGATCCTGGGACGAGAGACAGGGAGGTCCGGGCCGGCGTGCCACGTCCCAGCGGAGAGCCTTGGGCAAGTCGTGTGAAGTCTCTGGCCCTCTATCTTTAAAGAAGGCAGTTAAGCCAGGTGACGTAAGGCACCGCCCACTTTGGCGATTATCTGGGACCGACGGGAGTTGGGACAATGCTGCCAGCTCTAGCTTGCAGCCAGCGGTCGACTGCGCCATAGCTGTGGCCATCGCAAGCGAAGCCCTAAGTCAGGAGACGTGCGAAGACAAACCCGCACGTGTCGGCATCAGCCTTTCGTTATTGAGGTGGCTGAGCAAACGCCGGCGTGTTGCAGTTCTGACAGGTGGGAAGTAAGTCTGGCTGCCGGAAGTGCAGGCTTGGGAGTGTGGCACACGCCTGGGATGCACCCGGGTGGCCTCGGGGTCCCGGTGGCCCGGGGCGGCCTCCAGGAGACCCGGGCATGCCAGCGCCGTCACAGCCCAGACATTTACCCACAGGCGGCCTCGAAGCTCAGATATGCTTGTTAAGTGGGGCCATGACGTTACCTTCCACAGTAACTTATCGATTCCCGACGGCTCTGAGGGGGCGGGCGACTCATCCCGGAAGCAGCACGCGGAGCCCCTGCTTCCCGGCGTCACCCCATAAGCAGCGTCCTCACGGTTGAATGCGCTTGCTTCAGGAGCCGCTGGCCTTCCCGGTCTTCTGTGCACTTGGGGACATTGATTTACTGCCCTCTTACGCGTGATCTTCGTGCCACTGAATTCCAGGCAAGTATGGAAGGAACACTATAAGTTGGTGTCCCTTCGGGTAAACGTGTCATCATGCAGGTGGAAACCGTTTTAGCTAAATTGCTTCTACTTCTAACAGTTGAAATTTTTGATGACTTGACTATTGTAAGATGCCTGTCACTCGAATACGACCCATGATAATAGAAGATAATGAATAAGTTGCCGGTAGACCTTAGGGTGACGTTGCAGTGGCTGGTAATTAGTGACAATGTGTAAATACTAGAAAAGCAACCCCCCTTTTTGTCATGTATGTAATCTGTAGAGAAATATATATATGTATATAGATTATACATACACAGATTATATATATACGTTTGGTGTGCAATTAGTTTTAAAATAGTGGATAGAAGTGAATTCCTGTCATAACTCTAAGACAATACATAGATCGCATACCGCTTACTATTACCGATGGTCATTATTTCCCTTCTGGTGAACGAGGTGATTATTTAATAGACGCTGCAGAGATGCCTGGTGAGAAGAAGCAGAACTTGACGGCAGCGCTTGGACGCAGTGGCAGTCGGGGGCCGCACCGCCTCCCGGTGCCGCCCTCCGGCACGGACTGTCGGTGGCTCTGGTTCGGTTTGGGGGAGAAGGCGTCGCAGGCCCAGTGCTGCCGCTGGGCCTACGAGGGGCGTGGCCGTTCCGTGTCACGCTCTTCTCTCCGCGAGCTCCAAGTGGCCGTTCCCTGGAAATGCCCGCGTCCCAACGTTCCGTCCGCCGTTTTCTCCTCCGCTCTGCGGCAGGCGCACCGCGCATCTACCCCGAGCCGCGAGCAGCAGCAGAAAGCTTGTCCCCGCGTTGCCACAAAGCGCGTCCGCACTTCAGGGGACGGTCTGCTGTCTGGGGCCCCCTCGGTCGGGACCAGGGCCCTGGTTTTGTGGGCGGAGACACATTTTTCGTCGCTACCCACTCCTCTTGAGACACTCGGCACAGAGCTTTCCCCGTATCCTGGAGGAGTCGCCGTGGGCAGCTGAGCGTGTTCCACGCATGGACCCGGGGTTCACACCGGTGACGGGAGCATGTGCCGTGTTTCCTGTACGGCGACTGAGGGGGGTGCCAGGGTTCAGAGTGTACCGGCGATGCCTCATCACTGACCTCTGATCCTGGGGCGCGGGGAGGCCAGTGTGGTCAGACCTCTCACTGCAGGGTCAGGCGCTTCCTTCTAGAAGCTGGGTCACAGCCGGGGCAGCTTCGAATGCCCACTGACCCCTGGTACCCCTCCCTGAACCTCCTGCCGTCACATCCGAACGTGCCATGGGCTCGGCTGCAGAAGCCGACGGTGCAGAGTGCCACCAAAGGTCAAAGGTTGGCCACCAGGGCCACCGACCCGGCGGGTGGACCAGCCGCCCCCGGCGCGAGTGTGGGGCTCCGTCTGACTCCTCCCTCCTTTGCTGACCTGCAGAAGTGCATTCTGAAACCACATGGATGACGCTGTTCTCGTCTTGGGGGCGCGCCTTAGGCTGCCTGCAGGGAATTTTGCACGCTTTTTTCTTGAAATAACGCCGTTTAATTTTCCCCGTGACATCAACCTCACGACCTGATGCGACGCGTCACAGACACGGATTTCTCTCGTTGCTTCTGGTTCACACTCTGCACATGTCCTCAGCGGTGTGTCAGCGTCTCGGGCAGACACACTGCCTTGTGCAGCTGATGTAGGGCGATGGCATTTGAATGCTTTTCCCTTCCTTTCTAGCTTCATCTTAATGCCGAAATAACTTTATCACAGTAAGTAATAATCACATTAAAGTCGCTTCTGGATAATTTAGATCTGTTTTTACAATGTGTTTACAGTGCCACACCAAAAAGATGAAAACATTTGGCCCAATGACCTTGTTTTGTTGGCAGTCCCACAGAGGCCGCCCTGCCCTGCAATGAATTACACGCGGGCCTCTGGCAAGTGCAGGCTCGGGGACAAGCATGTCACACAGGGATGCAGCGCCTGTTGGGGAAGAACAAACTGTGCCCCAGGCGGCCGTGGGCTTAGTGTTCTGCCACGTCTCCTATCAACTGTCACCTCTCTGCCTCGGTTCCTCATCCGTGAAATGGGGACAGTAATAACAGGACTTTCTTGCTAGGTCCTTGGCTCCGCAGATGCCATCTTGGCTTCGATGACGTCTCATTGCCATGGCAGCGCTTCGCAGAACCGCGTCCGTGGTTCTTCCTGCAGTCCTCGGAGGGGACTCTGCTGCAATCCCCTCTGGGCCGGCGAGGACGGTTATGGGACTTGCTCGAGGTGACGCAGAGAGGAAGCTTTGGGAAGGGGACACACGCGGTCCGCCTGACTCTAAACTAGACACACGCGGATACACACGCACATTTCACGCCAGAGAGCGAGCGGTCTGCGCTGACGAAAACACACCCGTCGCCGTAGACCGAACACACCGAGGAGGAGGACGTCTCGTGTTTTGTTTTCTTCAACTACGTCCGTAACTTTGTCTTTTAAAAATTACCCCCCCGAATATCGCCCTGCTCTTACTCAACATAGTCTTTCTTTCTTTTCATCGTTCTTTTAATCTTCTTCTTAAAATTGGCGTGCACCAAATAACTTATTATTGTTATTGTGTTAACACAAATCTCGTTTTCCTTGCAAATCGAGGAAGCATCTGTCTGCCTGCTCAGAAAGGACGCTTAGCGTCTCCACACACACGTGCCTGGCCCCAGGGCAGGGCGCGGGTCAGGTCTGCGCCTCAAAGGTGCTTCGCTCCCGTGGGACTGGTGACGCCTCAGCCACGCGCCCTAGAAGGAGGGCAGGGGCGAGATGAAGAACTCTGGTGAGGACGGGTGCTGTGGGTCTGGCATCCAGGTTAACCTGTCCCAGCCGAGCGCCGAGGTTAGCGATCGTTAGTTCTGCGGTAGTGCGATCGGTTGACATTCGTCCTGTGCCTGACCTCTCCAGCGTCAAGCAGCTTTGGAGATGTAGAAGGACGCTGTGGCCCGCCTTAAAACGTCCTTCTCATTCTGTTAATGGAAAGCCCTCCTCCTCAGAAGTCACGGGGAGCCCAGACATGCTCAGGGCACCTGGTCTAGCTTATTCCACCAAGAAAAGGTCTGATCCGTTGTTTCCTTAAACGAGAAGGTCCAGCGATGACAAATTGTAATCCGGCTGTTCACCTGCACTGGGTGGGTGGAAAAGCATGGCCAGAGGTTTGACAGAAACGTGACCCTTTCAAGGGGGGGACAGAGCCAGAGACGTTCTAATTACGAGGTGCAGTGTCGGGGGGCTGCTGGACTGAGAAAGGAGCATAACGTAATGTGGACTCACTGTGTTGCGCACCTGAAACTAATCTAACATTTTATGTCAACTGTCATTTAAAAATAATTTTTAAAAAAGTGTGGGGGGGGAGCTGAAGAATTGGGCTGTGAGGAGGTGACTAGCTCGCTACGGAGGGGGTCCCCTCCCTCAGCTGTGATGGCCACACAGCAAGTACCAATAACTGACACTAAAGACTATAAAGACCATGTCCTCCTCTGCTGTTCTTGGTTCTGAAAATCAGAAAGACAAGAAATGCACTTTCTCTACTTTTTAAATGGTAATTACCTCTACCCAGGGGCAGCACTTAAGGGAAAATGAAATGTGAAGCAAGGAACATTTCTAAAGAGCAGGCATGAAAGTGCTTCGAGAAAGGATGGCACAAGCCATTTCATCTCTGAAACTCAGAAGGAAATGAAATCACATTAATTTGTGGGCCGTGTCTTGTTCTCTTAATGCAGCTCCTGGCTGGGTGGGGACAGGAGGGTGGGCTGTGGGGTCCAGCCGGTGACCACACTCTGGGAATGAGGACGTCCCCGCCAAAGACGAGGGCCACGGGGCAAAAATGCCAAACGCGAATTTGAAAGCACAGGAAGTCAAACCCACCGAGCCTTTATTTTCTTGTCTGGAGTGCGGACAGCGGGAAGCAGGCAGTGATGGCGATGGTCGAATTGATTCGATTTGCAGAAACTCTGAAACAGTGCTTGTCTCTACTCTGATCGGGAAAATGTGATTTATCTAATAACACAGCGACTGGCGTGGAGACAGCAGTCGCTGTGTTATTCGGCTTCAGATGTGCCCTGCGTGGCTTCACGGCACATACACCTGTGGCCGCACGTGAAAGACGTTGGTGCCCAGTGCGAGGACTCAGCGCTGCCGGACGCCACAGTGACGCCTGGGCAGGAAAGCGGAGACCCACGGGAGGGGTCGCTGTGTCCCACGCACTTATTTTAATGACGCCTCAGTTACGGGAGGGAGGGCGAGAAATAGAGGGGCCTGCCGAGTTCCTACGAGGCTGGGCTTAGGTCCGCTGAGACGTTCTCAGCCCCCAGGTGCCCACAAGGCCGACTGTCTGTCCCCTCCTCCAAGGCGTCCCTCACTGTCACCTTCTCGGTAAGGCCACGCCGACCACTCCTATTTCGCCCTGCACCCCGGGCCGTTCCTGTCCTCTCCCCTCGCACAGCCTCCGGCCTCTGACGGCCCGTGGCTGTTCCCGGGGTTCCGTGCGGGCGGCTTCCCCGGCCGCAGCGTCACGAGCCACAAGGGCAGGAGTCTTTTCCTGTTTTGTCCACCAGCTTATGCTGATGCCCCAGGAGAGTGACCGGCCCACTAGGGGACACGCCACACGTATTCACTGACGGAACAAATAGCTATTCAGAGAAGAGTAGGACCCAAGAGAAATTTTTTCTCTCTCTCCCTTTCGAGCGATGACGCCTGAAAACTGATCTCCTGTACCCCCTCATTCGCCTGTCCTCATGCCACGTTTAGATGACATTCGCCATTTGCACCAGTTTCTTCCACCAATACGAATCCAAAACAGTGACGATTCCACAATTAATGTTTTTGTTATTGTGTTTTAATCGCTGACAAACAAGTGTGGCCGATGAACGCAGAAGCTCAAGGAGAAAACCCCAGGCACCGAATCCTAATTTCGACCTCACGATTGTTTGACCCTTCAACACCCAACTTCCGGTCCCCGCAGCCCGGCTGCGGCCTGTGTTGTGACTGTGTGTGCTGGGACGCTTCACTGTGACCGCCAGGGTCGGGACGGACCAGACCGAGGCTGCGGTGACCAGACCACAGCACGCAAGGGCTTCCGGGCCGGTCAGAGGCCCGCCCTTCTGAACACGGTTTGCAGATGCGCTTTTCGGGTCCCTGTACTCACTTGCTGTCCGGTCACCAGGAAGATGGACCCCTCCTTCCCGTGCACCACCTGCCGGTAGATGTGGTCGAGGACCAGGAGCTCGCTCCAGCAGTTCTGAAGCAGCTTCATTTGATCATCCACCTGTGAAAAAGCAGGGGAAAATGGCACCGTCATTCACGGCTTCCTTGTTTTTGATTCTTGACAGAAGAGAACTCGCTGTAAGTGGGAGGTGCCCGCCCAGGGCCCGCGAAGCACAGACACCCTGCGGTCACATCACTGCTTCTGAAAATCGCCATTTTCATTTGGACGAATGCTCTTTAATCTACCCAGAGACGCTTAAGCTAAGTATTTCGAATCGGCGAGCTGCTGGGAAAAGCGCCCACGCGATTGCCGTAGCCGCATTCGCAGAGCGGGCGTGGAGTTGGCCCGTCGGGGAGGGCGCCGCGGCCTGTCCCCAGCAGACGCCGTCGGGACCCCAAGCAGCCTGTGCGTGTGCACCTGGCGGCTGGCGCGGCGACCCGCTGAGACGGCGTGCGGACTCGAACAGTGGCCGAGCCCGGAGCATGCGCAGGGAAGGCAGCGTGACTCTCGGAGATGGACACACCCCGCCACTGCCATCGGCTCACAAAACCGTTCCGGCCACCCCGTGTGGTCGCGACGCTGACCCTGTCGCTTTCCGTTCGGACGGCGTCCCCACAAACTCCCTGAACTTCAGTGTCTCTGTGTGAAAAATGGGCCAGGGACAGCGCCCACGCCACAGGGCTGCCGTGAGGCCGTGCCATCGAGGGCATCTTAGCCACACTCCACCTCGCCCTCCGGGGGGCGGCCGCGTACAGGACAAACACGCCCACAGACCACAGTCTCCATGCTGAGAGCCTGCCGGCCCAAGACCTGTGCTCCCGAGGGTGGTGGCCGTGTTAGACCTGCCTGTGCCTTTAAAAATAACGCCTGGCATCGCTAAGTTTCTCCGGCTTGTGCGTATTGTCTTAGCCGTGGACCCCAGAGCGTGCCTTCGAAATCAGAGCAGACATCGCTACGTTCGGTTTTCAGATGGGGACCCAGGGCCTTAGGGAGGGCCGGCGGCCTGCCCACAGGACTCTCTTCCCCCGAGATTAGGCCGCCTCCAGATGATGTCGTCAGGTGCTAGAATGTTCTACACCAGGTTAATCTGACTCGCTTTTAACAACTGCGCGTTTAAGCAGCCGTTCTGCGGGGCCCTGGGCAGTCGGCGACGAGGAAGAATACAGCGGCGGTGATGCCAGCCGGGGCCACAGGGCACAGGGCACAGCCGGGGGCCGACAGAGCACCAAACAGCTCCGCGCGTTCCAGCTGAGAGCTGTCCAGGCCACTTTCTCTAGGCCCTGTGTTCTTACCTACAACTATGTGAGACCGTTCTTGCCGTGAGGATGAAATGAGGTAGATGGGACAGTCCCTTCACAAACAGTGAGACGAAACAGGATGAAGAAACGAGGGCCAACCGAGGGCTCGCCGCCGGAGGGCCATGCTGAGTCCGTTGAGAAGGAAAAAGGCAATTGCAGAGATCTAAGCTACCACCGGGCTTGGGGTCAGGAAAAGGGACCCCAACATCCCCGTCCGAAAGACTTGGCATCAGCTGGTGTGCTGATGTGAACAAAAGCATTTCATTCGTCAAGCACATCGACACTTTTGGGAGACGATATTTAGCGGGCGTAAGTGCCAGACCTGGGTACACGGCAAATGGGACCAGTGCAGTCCCCGTCTTGTGGAATGACTTGTGGGGACAGCGCTTGGTGATTTAGCGGGAAATCTCCAGAGTGTCGTGTGGTGTCACACGTCAGGTCACGGGTGGCAGTGACAGAGATCCGCCTCAATGTTCTCTGCAAACTGCTGCCACCGGGAGTGGCGGCCACATGTCCTAGCGACATACGTGTCGATCCTGGCAGCTGTCTGCGCTGCCGGGTGATTTCAAAGCAGAGCGCCCTCGCCCGGCGGCCCAGCGTGCCCTTGTGTCAGCAAACCCTGTGTCACGGCCTCCCCGGCGGTGGTGGCCGTTTGGCTCCGCGGTAGATTTTTACTTTGTGATGTGACGCTTCAGATATTTCGTTCTCTTTCCAGGGAACCCTAAAACACTGTACTTTAAGATTGTTTCCCCAGAAGCAATGAGCACACGCATTAATGTCGCCGTAAGACCCGTCCAAGTGACTGCAAGGTCACCTACAGGGGACGCCAGAGTACGAACCTATTTACTCAGCAAGAAAATGTACTTTTTTCATTTTGCAGGTGGGAAAGTGAAAAAGCTACGCGATGATCCGCTGGCCGCACCGCGGAGCAGGAAGGGCGAGTGGAGCGAGCGGGAGCGTGTTTTCTGGAGCCGGCTCATCGCGGCCCTTCCTCTCCACTGCGTCTGACGGTCGCCGACCCTCACGGGTAGCACGACAAGGGCACTCCAGGTCGTGAGCGTGAGGTAGGAGCGTGGCGTTTCCTGGCCCTCTTTCCTGCTGGGACGTTGAGACCGTACGTCTGAATAAGGACGCATTCGGTGTCACATTCGGAGGAAGAGCAGGCGGCGGCGTTCTCGGCTCTCGCTCCCGGCGCGTGTGTGTGCGTGTGTCAGGGGCGGGCGTGAGCAGGGCGCTGCCCAGGAGGGAGCGAAGCTTCTGCTTCCGTGGATCCTCTAGGTCCCTTGCGAAGGGGCTGGGTGTCTTTCAGCCCCCCGTGGGCCTCCGGTTGCCACGTGCAGAGGCAGTGGGGACGGCCCGGCCCCTCGGAGCCACACAGTCGTGGCTGCTGTGTCGGTGGAGATGGGGAGCAGCGAAAATGGCCGTGTCTGTAAGTGGCGCTTTGCGGTCGGCTCTCCCTGTGTCACCCCCGGCGCCGCCTCCTCCGTGCTGTCCACCTAGGTCTCTGCGAGGACCTCCCTGGTGCCACGAGCCCTGTCGCTGCTCGTTTGTCTGTGTCCCCCTCGAGGCCGTGGCAGGACTGGAGCCGCAGATCCTGCAGCGAGGGCCCCAGCACTTGGCAGAACGGATGCGTTTTATAAATGCCCGTTTAGCGAGGGGACGCATGACCGCACTGCCGTCACTTTCTGGACGTTGCTGCTCGTCACCTGTGTGTGTCTGTCCTTAGCCCACGGTGCGAGCGAGCGGCTCCTCCGTGTCTGCGGAGGGGCTGCTGTTCTGTGCCCGACAGCCTTTCGCGTCGGCCCAGCCATGCGTGCCGGGGGCTCTGGGCCCCGCGTGGCCCCAGAAAGATGTCCTGACTGCCTGTCATTTGAACACCTCTCCTGAGCAGTTGTCCCTTGTTTTCACACCCTCCGAGGGGGTATCCAAGCCAGCACTCCGTTGCATTATTTTCCATAATCGATTACTTCGTATTTTGTATCACCTGGTCCGTAGGCAGCTTTGCCCTGCCGCAGGTGATGCGGTTTTTATGTGTCTCAGGACAGCAGGGCGGGGAAAATAAATCAGGTGACCGACTTGTTCCTTATCTCTAGATAAGAAATGCTGGCAATTTCGAAGTCACTTTTTCTTTAGAAAGGGGTCGTAGGAGACGTGGGGGTGGGGAGGACACAATCTGCGACGTTTGAGTAAATTTTCCAGGTATCAATGCTGTTGGTGCACAGCTCAGGTTGGCATTTGGGGAGCGCCGAAGGGGACCGAGTGTGCGCCTTCCTTGATTAGAAGGGGACCGAGTGTGCGCCTTCCTTGATTAGAACCTCTCGCTGGCAGTTCGCGACGCTGCCTGGTATGAGCTGCGTTATCAGCCGTAATAAAGCGAAGGCTTATCTCAGAAGCCCGGCTGCTCCATGACACAGCCGGGCGGGGCGGGGAAGACAAGCCTCGTATTGTCCCGAAGCCGACTTCCCACGGCCAGAGGTTAATCATTAGAAATGAGTGCTGTGGCCCGCACAGGCTCTGGCGGACAGTCCGAGGACAGAGACTGTATAGACCGCTCTGGCGCCCACACCAGCTTGCCCGAGCCTTCCTGCTGCCCCCGCCCCCTTCTCCCTGTCGACGACCGGACTATGGCTTCTCCGCTTTCCCTCTGGCTGGCGTCTGAAAGGGACGCCACCACGCATCACTGCGGTCCAGCTTCAGGAGAGAGCTGTAGGGAGGCGCCCACCGGCCCGGGCTGGGGGCGGGCGGGAGCCGGCATCCGTCTTCGGTGACTATGGCAGACTGCTGCAAAGTCCAAGAGCGACGCCTCCACGCTGACAATGATTAAACCGGCACCGCAAACAGCCAGGAAGGCTCCCTGTCCGGTGTCTGAGACCAGAGGACTTGTGAGCGGCTGTCCCCCTGCTTGAGGGTCATGGACGTGGTCCCAGGGGACTCTCCACGTGGGTTGCTGCTGTCCCGTAATAGAGACCTGGGACCGGGCTGTTCTGCCTCTTCCTCTGACTCTCCAGGGGGACATGGCGTTTCCCTTCCCCGTATGTCACTGCCTCTAGGTGAGGGCAGTGGGCAGGGGGCGTTACCCGTGTGGCATTGGCCCCCAGCCCATCCCCACGAACCTCCCCTGAGCTATACGCACACCGTCTCCCAGCTGAGCCACGAGCAACCATGCAGATGCCAGAGCCAGACAGACGAGCCACCTGCCTCTCCCTCCCTGTCGTTTGTCCTGCAGTCACCAGAATCAATTCTTCAGTCACGTGCTTCCTTTGGACACTAACCTTTTCCAAATACCCTAGATGTTCTTTCGGAGGCCACTGCCCTGCAGGGTGGTCTAGGGTGGCCAGAAACGAGAAGAGACAGCTGGCAGCCCGCACCTCCGATGCAGTGGGGCCCCTCGGGCCTGGGCCAGCTCCACGTGACTGGGTGTCACGTGGGAGAGAGAACGAGGCAGCTGTGGGCAGAGGGAGGAGACGGCATGACAGACCGGCCTCCACTTCACACGCCTCAACCCAGTCACCGGTGGACGCGGTCAGAGGGGCCGCAGGGACCCACTGCCAGTCAGCGCCCCGCAGCGGGGACTCACGAGCAGGCGTCACCAGGGGCGGGCTCAGCACGTCCTGTGTGGTGGGGCTCGTGTTAGAGGCTTCCGCCACACGCCATTCCGTTTCCTTCCAAGTAGAGCTCTGCCAGAGGGAGGCGTGTTTATCCAGAACATCCCGGGCCTGGCAGATGCTGGCTGCCCGGTGCCGTGTCCCGTGTCACTCCACACCCCGGTGCCGTGTCCCGTGTCACTTCATGCCCGGGTGCCATGTCCGCTGTCACGCCACGTGATGTGCTAACGCCAGACACGCGACGTCACTTTCCTTCACCTGCCTGCTTCGCCCGTGATGGGAACGAAATCAGACCAAGGTCACCCCAGGCGCCAAGCCACATCCGAAGGTGTGTAGTGTGTGTCAGCGTTAAACGCCGCAGGTGAGAGATGTCACCAGATGCCATGATGTAGCCGCTTTCTAACAGAATCATACCTGTGTGTGTCACGTGCCACCGAGTCAGCTCCGACTGCTGACGACTCTGTGAAGGAGTGACATCCAGTGCCCTGTCCCCAGCCCTGCTCGGCTCCCGTGGACTCAGCCTGTGGCCTCTCACGGAGTCACCGCTCCCACACGTGGGCGTCCCCTGTGCCTGCCGCCTGCCGGTTCCCCGGCACTCCCGTCTGTCCTGAAGCGCCTTGCCTCCTCAGGACGTGCCCGAGTGGACAGCCTCAGCCTGGTCCTTTTGCCTCCAGCAATGTCTCGGGCTTAACTTGCTCTGGGACCATGTCGTCTGGACGTGGGCAATGAAGATGGATGTTAAGGAAGGTTCTGGCTGCCCTGCCCTATGTGAAAGGGACCGTGGTTCTCCAGTTCTTTCCTGGGGTGCCGGGGTGGAGAAGATGGGGACAGGCTAGGAACCGTCCCCTGAGCGTGCCCTGACTCCCATGAGGTCTTGACACAACCTCTTCCGTTGTTACAATGCAGTCGACGAATGTCCTTGGGTCCTTTTTGGCTGGCCGCTGCAATCGGGCAGCTGTCCAGAGGACAGAGGAAAGAACCCAAGTGGCCTCAGTGTTGCTCACCAAAAATACAACCAAACTCAGGGCAGAGGTGAAGGAGAGGTCTGTGGGGACCCAAGGTGATGGGGATTCGCTGGGCGCAAAGGCTCCTGGGAGAATCCCTCTACCCGCTTCCCCAGCAACGCACGGGGGCCTGGCCGCTTCACATGGTTTACGCTCTCTGTCAGGGGCAGTCTACGCCTTCAGGGGGAGACAGTGAAGGTGCCTGGGTGGGGGTGCACCTAGACCCGGCTTCGGCTTAATCCCGTGGGGTCCGTTTTGTGCCGAAACTGAGATAGGACTGAGGTTTCTTCTAGAATCAAGGTGGGGAAGTGGCCTAGAGAGAACACTCTCTTCACGTTGCCGAAAACCCACCAAGTTACTAACTACGTGATACGATGTGATTGACTAGATTTCTGTCTCAAGATTTAGGCAAATAATAACTTAGTTTGATCCTGGGGGTCTTTTCCTAGTGGCCCACGCATCGCTTCCTGCGGACATGTCCATTTGGTCATGGCAGAATGCGTGGTGCCAGCCTGCAGGGTCATGTCCCCTCACACCTCTCGGCCCCATGTCTCCGCACAGCGATGCACCTGGCCTCTTGGTGTCCCTCTGTGTCACCACTGAAAGGGCTGGGCGCCCCTTCCTGGCCTGGGCCCAGTCCCCAGAGACTCAAAAGCAGACTGAGTCGTCACCAACTCCTGGCTGCCTGCGCCCCTCCCTGCCTTCAGCTAACTGCCCGCCGCTCAGTGGGGCCGGTGGGGTGAGGTATAGGACTGGCCCCCACCCCAGTGAAGGCCATCGCTGTCATGGGGGTGCCGCTCTGTGCAGCTCTGGTTCCAGCTGGTTCCTTAGAAGAGGAAGCTGCTTCCCATGCTGCGAGGCATCCGGCCATCTGGGAATCCAAGTGACACCAGTAGACTTTTGGTGACACCACCACTGACTCTGTGTGCTCTCGGGGGCCTGGAGTCAGACCCACTGCTGCACATGTGTGACCCCATGGGAAGATGCACTGAGGTCGCTGCAAACGCGTGACCCTTGGGAAGATGTGTCAAGGTCACTGTACCTTAATGCTGTCTGCCTACATCCGACACGCCTCACCCCTGCACTGAGCATGCATTGTTCGTAAAACACAGAAAACACATTCCTCACAGAAAAGCAACCTATTTCCTTCGTTTCTGAGTACCTGATGGACAAGCCGAAGGCCCGAACGCTAGGCAGCGAAGGACTGCCCAGGCGAGGAGGCCCAGCACCCGCCTCCTGCTGCGGTGGCGCCCCTGCGGGGCTCCCCGGCTCCCTTCGCACGTGGGCAGGCCAGGCGCTCGGATCAATATGGTGGCGGGTGGAAATTGATCTGCTCCCCGAGCGAGTGCATTAACGAGCTCCTCCAGATGACCTCTGCCCCGTGGTACAAATCAGACTCCACCGCAAACCACGTCCCTGAGCGGAGACCTTCGGGCTCCACTGCTTCTCAGGAAGCGAACTGCAAGTGGGTCTCAGACACGGCCACCGCGCCCGGGGACCTCAGACACGGTCATCACACCACAGGCCTCAGACACGGCCACCGCGCCCGGGGACCTCAGACACGGTCATCACACCACGGGCCTCAGACACGGCCACTGCGCCCGGGGACCTCAGACACGGTCATCACACCACGGGCTTCAGACACGGCCACCGCGCCCGGGGACCTCAGACACGGTCATCACACCACGGGCCTCAGACACGGTCATCACACCATGGACTTCAGACACGGTCACCACGCCTGGAGACCTGAGACACGGCCACCATGCCCGGGGACCTCAGACACGGCCATCTCGCCCGTGGTGCATGGTCCCCCGACAAGGCGGCCTTGCAGGGTGAGTCTCGTGTCTGCCATCGTGGACAACATAGACGCCTGCCTCTGAAACGAGCGCGTTCTTTCAAAAAGCGTGCTGCTTTGCCTACTCGAGGTGCTGCTATCTTCCCGAGCTGGACGCCTTACCAATGGCTTCACTTCGCACTCTCGTAAGAGTCCAGGGAGACCCATGTGTGCCCGAGGTCTGTGCTTCTCTGGCTTCAAGGCACCGACGAGTCACTTGGGAATCTCGTTAGAGGCAGGTTCTGATTCAGCAGGTCCAGGCTGGGAGTTCTGTGCACCAAATGGGCTGACCAGTGAGGCTGGTGCTGACTGAATATGCCACCCCTCGAATAGAAAGCTCTAGAAAATCCCAGAAGCGCACGTGTGCACACAGTCTCAGATGCACCCTCACCCATCAGCATTTTAGGCGACGGAATACAGCATGAGAACAACACGCTACGGTGGCAGAGAACGAGAGCCTCGGAGCCGACAGGCCTGTCGCAAACCCAGCCTCCGCCAGCAGATGAGTGTGACCTTGGGCAAATGAGGTCACTCCTGGAGCCTTCCTTCATTCCAGCTTCCATCAAATTCTAACTACGATTGACCCCGCCCCCGCCTCGCTGTGGGGGCTGAGCTAATGCCCGCCAGGACCTAGGACAGGACCGAGGACGAGGCTCGGGCGCAGCGCATGCGGCTGCTATTCCGGCCCGTGGAGGGAGCCAGCCCTTCACCCCTGGCTCCACCGAGCATCGCAAAACAAGCAAGAGGTGAAGGCGAAGCGAACACGGAGGCAGCGGCTCTGGGCTCTGTGCGCGCGGTCTCCCGCTCTGTGCGCGCGGTCTCCCGCTCTGTGCGCGCATGGTCTCCCGCTCTGTGCGCGCACGGTCTCCCGCTCTGTGCGCGCATGGTCTCCCGCTCTGTGCACATGGTCCCCCGCTCTGTGCGCGCATGGTCTCCCGCTCTGTGTGCGCGCATGGTCTCCCGCTCTGTGCACATGGTCTCCCGCTCTGTGTGCGCGCATGGTCTCCCGCTGGCGTTCCTGCCGGTCTTGGGGCTGACAGAATCCATAGGTGCCAGAGAAGCCCGGGGGCACCTCGACCCCACAGAGGGGACCACCGTGTCTCCCAGCTGCCCCTTCACGGGGGCTCAAAGAGCTCGAGGCCCAGCATGGCCCCGCGTGAGTGTGAGTGTGTACGGGGGCGGGGCACAGCTGGCACACGGGGGAGACCCGTGCCAGTCTGTCGGTGACCCGTGTGCACACCATGGCTGCCGCGAGCCTGCCTCATACCAGCGGAGGAGGGTCTCTGCCTCCATGTCTCTCCTGGCGCCCTGCCAACTTGCTGATTTGACCGGCCCAGTTTGGGGACTACTAGCATCCATCTTTAATCCTGACGAAAGAGCAGAAGCCCACAAAAGTAATATTTAAATCGGTGGTTTCGCGGGTGTGGTAGGAGGGGCCAAGAAGTTAAAACTTCCCCCAAGACACTCACTAAGCTGTTGTTTGCCCTTAGACCCTCCGCCTCTTGTGGCTGCACAGAGGCTCCAGGGTAAATGACACCTTGAGCTTGGCGACAAAGGAACACGTGCTCGTGAGTGCCCGCTTCTTAACCTTTTCTCAGTTTTAACTCCCAATACATTCAAATCGAAGGTAAAACTCATATAAGCGGATGGCCTGCGCATTCTCCAGTCATCTCAAGAGGGCAAAGGGGCCTGAGGGTCGAAAAGTTTGAGATACTCTGCTCAATCGGTATCGATCATTCTCATGTTAACATAAACAAATTTCTGACAATTAACACGTTCGTGGAATAACTACCGACTTCAAAGCTGTGCTAGGGTTTGTGGGAGAAAATGGGACGAGAGACAGGGGGAGCTGGGGAGACAGACATACAGGTAACACTGGGATGTTTGTCTGTGTAATGGTGGTGAACCTCCAAGTCCTAAAGGGTTAACTGGCACATAACTGACACTTGATTAAGCATTTACCGAACAAAAGAAGGACTCTTAAAAATATCTGACCCACCCCATGGTAATTAAACCGCCCTCAGGAAGCCTGAGTTCCCCTGGCTTCGGGACATACTTGTGGCTTCAGCATAGCCCAGGCTGTCATCACCCCAGACAAGGGGGAGGCTGGACAGAACCCACGGGGCGCAGGACACTTCCTACTGTCTCGCCATTTGAAATGGTTTAAAAACCAAAGAAGCTCCATATGTAAATTTTAAATTACTTAGAAGTGATAGGAAACTTAGAGGAAACATCAAATGAGAAGCGCTTTGAGAATTACTTGAATGACAAATGAGAGAGAATATTTGTTACTTCAGAGAGGCAGCTGGAGTTAACGCTGCAGGATGAAATGAATTGGTTTAAATTTCAGAAATATAGTCAGTTGAACTATTGTATATATTTCCTTTGAAATTCCTTCTTACTCTGCCCTACCATATTTATGGATAAAGCAATGAAAATGATAAAATATTATAACAAAATATAAAAATATAATGACAATTAAGTCACAGTATTGGTTTATGTTGTCGATAGCCTGACATCTGTCATCTGTTGTCTCATTTAAAGTTACCATTAGAAATCTGAGTTCTGAAAAACAATTTAAGTGGTAGAAAACCTGTGACTTTTTACCTTTAAATGAAAGTAAGTGTTATTATTTTAAAAACCAGAATTTCACAGTCCAAACTTTCTAGGCTGAAAAACTCAGAGGCGTACAGTCTGAGTTTAGTTTCTGAGGGCTTATGTCAGAAGGGCCATCCTAATCTCAGAAAGAAAAACAAAAATGCTTTGCAGGTAGCTTGCATATATTTGAGATTAAAAACTGATTAATAAATATAAAAGCTTTGTAGACTCACAGCAAGTGTTTTGAAGGCTTATGTTGAAAGGTTGACACCTAATTATAAAAGCTTAGCTGGACTAATCAATTACTCAGATCAACAGTGGAGGCCTGTTACACACGTACCTGTGGGAGCCATAGCTCCCTGAAGTAATGTAGTAAGATCACGCCTCTCACGTGAACTGTGAAGGTAGCAGTCTGCATACATCGTGAAAACGCCTTCCAAATAATGAACTTTTAGGTGTCCCTCAGACACACAAAAGGCGTTGTTTTTTTTTTTTCACTTTGATTCCTAGTTTTGTGATTTGTTTTCTATTTTTACAGTGACAAACGTGACCCAAATAACTAATACAAAGTACCCTGGGGGCAAAATGTCGAATGCTATGTTTTCACCACAACCACAAAGAAAAGTCTTTTTTTGTTCTTTAGGGAATTTTCAGAATTGTATACATAAATAGGGCCATAATTTCTAGAACGTAAACATATTAATCTGTTAAAAAGTGCATCTCTTGTATCCAAGCCTGTTTTCAGCATCTTTCTCCTAATCTAGAGATCTTCCTAGACGAACCATAGCAAAATTTCTCCGTACAGAGAAGCTTTCATAGAGCAGGTGTCTGTCAGACGTGCACAATTTGCTCCTTCCGACGAGCTCTCTGTCTCTCTGGCATTTAGGAAAAAGCAGGTTCTTAAATAGATTCAAACACAGGAAAACCAGAAGTAGATGCAACCAGACACCTGCTGACAAACAGTGACAAATCCCACTGCCACCGCGGTGACCCTCGGTTAGTCAAGATTTAATTAAGGACATAATTAAGTCGGTGGAACGGAACACTAATGAGTGTTTTTTTTAATATGGGTAATTACACGTAAAAATACAAAGTGCGATGGAGATCTAAATATGTCATTAAAACGAATGGTATAGAATAACAGTGCTAAGTGCGCCTGCTCTACTGCTGCTAAAAAAATAAGTCGAGCAGAGTCTCAGGTTGAATAAAACGCGCAAGTTTATGTTGGCTTCACGCTGGGAACATTTGTTATTCTAATTTTGCAACAATAAGCGACTGCGCGTATTGAGATCCTGTTTTTGGCTTTGAACTCTTTCTGCATTTAGCATTTCGTCCAACTGCAAATGAGCAATTAAGGGCCTGTTTGCAAGCACGGGGCTCCCAGGGAGGGCGTGGGGAGGTGTCCTTCTGAGCGGGGAGACCGGACAGATGCGGAGGCTGGCGCTCCCCACTCATTCAGAATGAGCTTCCATTCTGCCAGAGCCTTTGATTTGATCTTAGCTTTCGGCGCTGACCTAACCCACAGGATGGGGTCTCAACGCCCCAGCGGAAGGAAAAAGATGACCGAGATAGAGATGGGAACTTTCAAACATAAGAACGAGGCATTCGGGTCAGAAGCAAAGAAAGACCCACCGACCACAGCCCAATGGGGAAGCGTGCCTGTGTGGTTTGCGGCCTGCCCTTCTGCCGGGATTGTGTGTCCCCCGCCCCCGGCCCCCCATCTGGAGGCTTGGCGTCCTTAGCGGCCTTTCTATCCATTCGTCAGAGCAACAAGTAGAAAAGCAGATTCTCTCCACCGCTGACGCTCAGTGTGCAACTCTCTATTAATTAGCGATTCCGAAGCTTTCTATTAAAAATGGGCATTAAATTTTCCTCCTGCAGGTGCTCAAAACGTCTGCAGGCTTCTCGCCTCCAGACTCACCTGCGTTTGCAGGATTCCAGAGGAAAAGGGAAGAACATCTTTATAATCCCATATGTTATAACAAATGATGTACATCACATGTTACAAGTACAATCTACAGTATCGTATGTTATTAACGTGGCCGACGGTCCGAAGCCGCATCTTTTGCCCAAGTATGAACTTCTCGGAAGTAACGTCTGCACCTGTGAGGATCATGGGAAATTTCTCCGTGTGAAGAATTTGCTTTGGACAAAGCAATTCAGGATAAACATGTCCGCATGGAGAATTTGGACATTTCCTCCAGGGATACCGAGTGTTTACAAAACACAAGGGCGGCAAACGCGACAGAATGGGAAAGAAGACCCCCCCCCCCCACCTTTTAGACGAGCGAATAGAGCGCATTTTCCTCCAACGCGGTGGCGAAGCCTCGTTCTCTCCGACGAGGCTGATGTCGCAGTGATTGGAATTATCAGGTCAAAGACTTCATGCAGACACCCCCCGACCCACAGTAATTCCAGAACCCTTATAAACCAAGGCACACTGAGGTTCCTAATATGTTAATGACTGTTAAGTCAGTGGACATTAGAAGGCAGTGGCTAAGCGACCTTCGCAGTTGTGGACTGTGACACAGCTTGTTAGAGGTCACACGAGGTTCATTCAGGAGACCGGTCCCATTAACCGAGTGACCAGTCGATTCAATTGTGACTCATCAGACATATCTTTGGACAGCACTGCCCAGCGGTGCTGGCAAATCAACCTTCGGCCTCTGTGTAAAGCATCCGTTTACCCCCAACCCCAAATCTCCTCAAACTTTCTGAACCCCGTTATAGATGAGAATAAGCCCACCATTCAAAGCTGCGGCGGGGCGGGGAGCAAACAGTCCTTAAGTCAGGAGCTGTCGGTGGGAGCGGTCTTCTAGGTAAGGACCTTCTGAAACCCAAAAGCCAGCATCGTCCGACCATTGTCTGATTCTCAGCATCCCTTCCACCCCCTTTCGGGGTCAAGGCCACCCTTATCGAGTTATGCATGAACGAGCAGAGTGTCTTTCATCCCCCCTCCTCCCGCGGCCTCCTGGGGGAGGACAGTGCAAAAGGAACCTACCGAAATAGCAGCGACAAAGCCCAGGGGCCTGCGGGCGAGCTTGCTCACGTCCCATTCATTCTTAAAGGCCCGTGAAAGCTTGGGAGCTCAGCAGAATTTTTATGTACGGGAGCGGGCCCAAGGAAAACTCACACGCCATAACCAGCTGTGGACAGAGGGTCATCTATCAGCAGACAAATGCAGGACTCCAGGATGTCTCTCCTCAAATGAAATAATATATCTTTGAAAGCCGATGCCCGGTTCAGGCCCGAGGCCCATCCATCAAGCCTGAGAGGCTCGTGGCATCACTCCAGGGCCATTAACCTTCCACCTGTTTCCCCTTGTCCTTCAGGACGAGGCCCTGCCCTTGGTTTTACTCCCTTCCCCTGTTCATCTTCCAACGGAGTGTAAATGTGAAGCAGCGGGCCTGGGAAATAATTCAGAGGCAATGGACCAGGGGCATGGTCACAAATCTCTGCCACTGGCACTGTGACTTATGCAGGCAGTTTGTCACACATGAGCCAGGTGACCTCTGTGACATAACAGAGAAAAATATCGCCCGAGATCAGAGATGGGATTCGGAGCCTCGGAGGGACCCTGCTCCCGAGCGAGCAGGTTATCTGGTGTCCCCGGGTGTCGTGTGCACCGACAGTATCTGTGCGAGTGTGATGGGAAAGGCAGGCGCTCCCTGACTGCCGTCGCTTCTGGCAAGAGTCGGGGCCTTTCCTGCAACGTCAGGGTTCGAATTTCTGTTTTCTTCATGCTGCCAGAAAGAGGCAACATAACTCTCTCTAATTTAACTCGAACTCGGAGAATGAATAAAATTTGAAAAGTGAGAAAGCGAACCTGTGAAGAATTTCTCAGTTTGAGAACTTAGAAACGACAGCTATGAGGGTAAAAAGGAAGTTTTACTAAAGCTTATAAACTGGCGAAGCAAAGAAGTGGTTGGTTAGATTTTTTGAGACAAATTATTCATTAAAATAATCACACGTTCAGTTATCTCTTAAGGGTAAAAACAGTGAGAGTAACTGAAGGATCAAATGAGATTGTGTGCATGAAAGTACTTTAATAAAAAGGCCAAAGCTTTCGCCAAATGATATTAGAATTTAGGAGAATGGAGAATGACCCATCAATGGCTGAAAAAACAAACAAACAAAAAAACCAGAGTTGAATCCTGTAGCAGTTTAAATGCTCTTAAATCTGAACTAGAATTAATTTCTAGTTTGTATTTATTGCTTAAATTACTACTTTCTCCAGTCATTTGTGCCTGACAGAGATTCTGTGTTGAGTCCAGAAAATGAATAAGGCTTCAAATAGCCGTCCCTAGCCCATTATCTCTTTGATAAGGGCGTTTAATTTTGAATTTTTTGTAAATTGGAAACACCGGTGGTCTCGGTTCACTGAGGAGGAGAAGCGGGCAAACTCCGGTCTTCACTGGGCCAGTGCGGATGTTTGCATTCTTCGCGCACGCAGATACCAGTGTGAAATTCCTAACATGGACATGCTAGGAAATGAAAATCACCAACTTAAAAATAATGACAAGATTTCGATGCTACAGTTCGGTGCGATTTAGAAGTGCCCGCTTCAGTCTGCCCGGAAACGTGAGATGCCAACCTTCTTTCCATCGGCATAGGGCTCTTACCCCGGGTTCAAGGGGTCTCTGAAGCCCCAGGAATTCAAGTAAGATTTTCTGCTTATGCATTTTCCTGGGCAGATTAACCATCGCTTTCATCAGATGCTCAAACGTGTTTGCCAGTCAAAGATGTTACTGACAGTGACTGCTAGAAAGCAGATTTCGAGGTCCCGAAAGTTATCTCCCAACTAGAATCAAAACTCTTACAAGCCTTAAAGGATCCTAGAGGTCACCCAGCCTGACCTGTCATCTTGCGGAGACAAAGAAGTCGGAGCGAGAGGGAGCCAGAAGCCACAATTTATTAACAGGACAGTTAGGGGAACTGGCTGCCAGCCTCTCGCTTCCTAACCTAGGACCCCTCCCACTGCACGTGGCAGCAACTCTCCTTTGTCTGCTGCTTGAAAGTCAGATTTTGTTTTTGTGTCCCTTAAAATAATTTTTTTGTGTGTGACATAGGAACCTTAGTATAAGAGATGGCTATGTGTTTAAAAGAACATAAAACATTTTATAATTCTGGCCTTAGGCATCTGTTGTTATGAATAAGCACTCAAAGACTTTAATTGGTGGAATAAAATTTGTTTCTATAAAAATGACTCTAGAATGACGGATAGTATACCTCGTCGTGTTGGATTTTCTTCCTGAAAACTATGGTTTGTGTATGTCACGTGACATGGAAGCCCTCCTGTTTAAGTGGCTTTGTCGTACCCGATTCCTTGTGAGCACAATTTAAGCCTCTCTATAAATTAATATTTAATTTGTCTCTTACAGTAAGTATGAGTTAGTGGATAATCCTTTATAATGTTCATGAAAGTTTCAAACCAAGATCACGCGATGCCGCCTATTACCAATAAATGTTTCTACTTAATGTTTGATTATTGGGAATTCTCTCTTCAAATTACTTAACAAAATAAAAAGAAACAACTAAATTATTAACAAAATTACTAAGCAGGGCTTGTCATTCATTTATCTGAATTCTCAGATACCGGTAAGGCATTTACTTATTTCCAGTAAACCACCTAAAATAGCCACTCTATTTAGAAGGAAATGCTGGACCAAAAAAAAAAAAAAAAAAAAAGTGGAAAAGATTCTCTAACACTAAGTTATCCTAAAATGTTTAAAACACTAATGTTCTATGATTGAAAACAAATAAAATATGGTTAGCCTGCAGCCAAAAAAAAAAAAAAAAAAAAAAAGATTCCTGGACATGAATCATTGCTTACATTCTTTTCCATCCACAAACAATTTCGTTTGGGAAAGTTGCCACATAGTATCGACAGTGACAACAAATGGCATTGTCCCGTGGACATCTGTTTCCGACCCCCACACTGATACTGCAGGCGAGCACTCAGGCGTTAGTCCCCGCCGCTCGCCGAGCCCAGAGGAACTGGAAGTCACTGCTTCGCTGAGGCTTTATTATTGGAACACAGGAAAACTTTATCGGCATGCTGGGAAGTTCTGTATCTTTTGAAATGTTGGGACCGGGGTTATGTTAGAGCGTTGGGCCATGCGGAAGACTACTTCTGAAGAAGAGGGAGGGGGAAAGTCGTTTCTCCTCTGTTATGTCCTTGGCTTGCGGTTCCCACTCCATCTTCGTAAAACTTCCTCACCCGCCCTCAGCTGCAAACTGTTTTTTGTTTTTAAAAGATGCGATTGAGTTGAGCTTCTCGTTCAAATTGAAAGGACCAAATATCAGAGACATTCTCAGCCAAACATGATAAATAAACACTATTGTTTCTTAACAACAACAAAAAAAATCAAATGGAACCAGAAGAGCTTTTATATACACTTGTATCTCTTCTAACTTCGAACTGCCATGCTTACGATTTCTGGGAACCTGGCAGCAGAGGGCTCAAGACTGCCAGCCAGAATGTCCTTATCTTGGGACAAAATGTAACAAGGGGGAAGGCAAAGGGATGCTGGGGGACCGCCAGGATGGGTGGGACAAACGGGAGGTGGCCTGGGACCCTCCCCTCTGCCCTTGAACCCCGGCCGAAAGGGTTTCGGTCCGTGCTGGCCGATCAGCGACCGCTCCGGTGTAGGGCGGATGTCTGCTGTTTCGTAGCTTCTCTGCGGGGCACCCACGTCTAACGAGCGGCAGGGGAGTGAGAGCCGCTTGCGGTGGAGATTCTGAATCCACGTCCGCTCACCGGACCTGCCTACTCTAAGTTAATCTGCGTTTTGCTGAAGCAAAGCGGCTTCTCTCTGTTTTTCGCGGTTAAAAATAGGATCACATATAAATGGCAGTGCCGGGTGGGGCGGGCCGTCGACGTCTGAGTTGCGTGCATTTTTTAAATGTTTCATTCTAAAAAGACACCGGCACACAGACTACTAACGCACTGTTTGCTTCCCCTGACATCGCACACTGTGGGCACTCGAAAAATATCTGTTGGGTGAATCAGTGAACGAAAGGTTCGCAGAGCTGTCCGACTTAAGATAGGAAAATAGAACATTTCTACTAGAGGGAGATTATTCTAGCGCTTATCTGGCCGAGGACATGATCTGTTTTACCAGAATACACGTGTGGTCTGCGAATAAGTGATTTATGCTTTAAAAAACGACCTGCTCATTACTAAATACCACATCTTCATAATTTCATCTCCTGAAACTCGCCAAAAACATGACGAGTTTTTAAAAATAATTACTATCATTACTACTCAGGAGAAACTGTATCTGAATTCGGGGAAGTTATTTTTTCTTCATTTGATTCTGATCTAAGCGGATTAAAAACACGGCAAAACGAACGTACCGGAGACTCCCATCTGTCACTTTTCAGTACACTTTCGCCGCCGTCTCTCCTCGCTAGTCATCCAGAGAAATACTTAACAATCGGAAATTAGAAGATCTGTCATATTCATGCGCGCGAATCTTTCTGTTATAAAAATGAGGTAAAATAGGAATGTGTTCTGCGCGTCGTACAGGACAACAGTAATCCACGTGTATATCGTCTGCTGTGCTTTTCGGCTCACGTTCTATCACACCGTTGGCTCCTCGCGAGTGCCCTGCGGTCAGTGAGTGCAGCGTCCCCGCCCCTTTTCAACGAGGTGTCCTTCCACACTGAAATGAATGGTTCGAAGGGCGCCACCTCTGTACCATTGTCCTGGTCCTCACTCCACAGCCCGAGTTCCTGCCCACGTACCATCCCTATGACACATTCTTCGTCAGTTCTAATGACCTGCTCCCAAGTCCGTCCGCTCAGGCATCTTTACTTACTTTGTGTCCCCACCACTTGCTTAGCATCGTGCTCGGAATATTGGGGGCTCAGTCTGTTTGCTGCATTCACCACTCAGGGACACACACACAGAGACACAGACTCGGATGCAAACGCTGGGACCTGAGTCACAGGCCCGACGCCTGGCCCGGGGCTGGCCCCTACGCACCGAGAATAACCAAATAAGTTAAGAAAAAGGCGAGCCATCAGTGCTGATGTTAGTGAGGGAGTAAAGATAAAATCCTTCATCACACCTTGTGTTACCCACAGGAAACCCGAGCCTGCCAATTTTACAAGCATGCCAGTGAAAGAATTTCCTTGGCAAACAGACAGCGTGGAGATGTCCTTTATTAACCCCCCAAATCCACGAGTTCGCCGGCGACATTTCCTATGCCATGGAATAGGGCTCACCACGAAGCTCTTGTTTTTCTATTTCTGGAACCTTCTTTTGTTCGCACACGCTAATAATAGCTGGGGAGGGGGGTTATTTATAGTTCCTGAAGCAGTATGACTGTGAACACTTTATTCATTTATATTTCCTGTGTTTATTGTTACCTTACCTTTTGGGTAATTAAAAGTGTTCCTCCAAGAATTTATTTAGTAACAAATCACCTGTAAATAGCTTTTCTTTTAATATATCAAAGCCTATATTTAGGCTCAATAAAATATTTGACTCCCATTTCCGAGTCACTAAAAACAGATTTCAATGGGGGGAGGGGCATACAACTGTGTTTTCTTTCCAAATTTTACACGAAACATTATTATTTGACTTTTAGGTGTGTCGATGAAAAGAATCCAGCTTTCTATGGCAGACCATGCATTCCCAAATCGCTCAAAATTCGTCCTTCGATATTGAAGCAAAATTGCCATTATAGGTCATCCATGAGGAATTTATTAATCAACAGATTGTAATTTAAAAATATGTCCGATTGCTATATCATACGGTTAGAAAACATGACATTTAAAAAGGACCCCTCTTCACTGCCCCACGCCTCCTCTGCACGTGCCTGCTCGGGTAGTGTCTCTAAATGGCCCCGCCTGGTCGTTCCCTCTGAAGCCAATGAGTTTTCTGGTATGACAAGCATCTGAAATCGGAAAGATCATTTTTTTGCCAGATTTACCTCTGCTACCCCTGTAACTTGATCTTTGGGAAGTGAGTTGGACTCTGCCCCTTTCTGGGCATTTCTTTGTGAAGACAGTCATATCGAGATGAATCAATTTCTTCCCCTTACCTAAGAGAACACAACAAAAACGCACACCTGTCGACCAGCATCCACAGGGCCCTTCATCACATGGCAGAGACCGTTTAGTCACAAAACCAAGGCGGTTTGTGTGCGTCCATTTTAAAAGCATCGATTTCGCAGACCTTTAGGAGAAGAGATCTGCTGGATATTATGGGCTGGCTCTGTCGGGGGCAGCGAGATGCTGAGTCACACAGGTGGCTCCCGTGGTGTCACCGAACATTGGCTCTGCTTTTCATCACAACCTCAAAACCAGTAGAATGGAGATAATTAGTTTTTTTTTATCTAAAAGTCTATTGAGAGAACTAGTCAGCCATTAATTAGAGCGTTCAGCCTCAAAAGCTCTTCTAATGAAATATTTTTTACTCCTCTCCTCTAAAACAAATCGAACTAAGAGAGTCAGGAAAAGTGGGAGCAATTATGTAAACATCTATTCACCAACTCTCAATATGGGGTAATTTAACAACTAGATCTGCCAAACGCTCAAATGGAACGGGACAATAGATTTTGGGCAGTGTCCTTGTTTAAAGTGTCATTTCAATGTGTTTTTACTGAACGTTTTGTTTTGATGAAGTTAAAACTAAATAAATACTCCTTACTTTGGAAACCTCTGTGAAATACGACATCTGTGCAGCAAAGTGCTTTCAGATCTCAGCTAATTATTGGCGTATTAGGGCTTTTTTCTGCCTCCTGCGGTGAAGTGGGACAGGGCTCGGGGCCGGGGAGGGGGGCGGACTGCAAAAGCACGTTAAGTAATATTTTCTGGATAGCACTGCTCTCTGAAAGCGCTTCACGAGGTGGGCATTTCGTATTTAGAAATCCAAGAACACTCATCAAAAACGATTCTGCAACGGACATGGTTGGTCCCTACGCTGTCCCCAGCTGGCCGCCCGGCCCACTGTTTCCTAACGGAACAGGCTCAAAAGGCCCATGTCATAAAAGCACGCGAGGTCGGGGGAAAGTAGGTCGTTTTGGCCTCAGATTAAAAGATAAATTCATTCTCACTCTTACAAAGTATGTCAACACGTTTCTGCGGCTCTCCCCGAATTCTTCCCGAGTTCCCCCACATGCTGGGAGCCGGCACACAGAGACGGACATCGTCACTAGTCATGCCACCCTGACTGGGTGTGAGGCGTCCCCCTAGCGCCCAGGCCAGCGACTCAGACCTGCTCTGATTCTAGCTTCTTTCTACGTTCAGTCGTTTTTTGGGAACAGATTTTCTATTAAATGTCATAATGCAGGAACAGTTGACAAAATCTGATGGTTCTATTTATCTGAAGGGCATTCTTGGCTTGTTGACTATTTGGGAACAGTCAATCATCAGACATTCCAAAATATGACTGGCCTCGTAGAATTCGCCAGGTGCCTTCTCTAGCTTAATCACCCCCAAACCAAAAGACCGAGAGCACCCAAGCCCAGCGTCAATGCACAGGGGCTCGGTTGTCCGTTAACTGACATATCCTGACAGCTCAGGACGCCCATGAAAACCCACCTCAACCTGTGCACTGGCCGCCTCTCCGGTCCTACACAAACTGTTCATTGTCCTGCTTTTTTGAAGTCTAACTACCACATAGAATGGTAAGGTTTAAGAAACTACAGTGATTCAATAGACCTGGACATTGTCAAAAGATCCTTCACGCTATCACCTCAGCTTTTTTTTTTTTTTTTTGACAAGAACAAGCACGTTCTTCTCCTGTATGGTTATATCAGTCACGCCTCCTTGCAAGTAAAAAGTACTGGAGAAATTCACTTCATTTTCCTAGCAATATTGGAAGTGAGTAAAACTCACTTAAAAAAAAAAAACCTTTCTCAAAAAAAATTAATTAAAAATTTTATTTTCTCTACAAAAATATTTGTTCTAAATGGACACGATAAATAGGTAGTGTTCTCAGAGCCTTTTATGTTTATTTTGAACTTGGAGCTCTAGAGAGTACGTTCTCCGTGGGATGTTGTCTGACACCACATTTCAAAGCCGACCGGCGTCCAGCTGAGGTGGCGCTCGTGGCACCGTGCCGATGTGGGTGAACAAGGGAGACGTAGTCAGAGGTGACATTTTCCCGTGTTTCTTGTACTTAGTCACTTAAGTAAAGCAACACTTAGAAAATGAAGTCGAACAGGAAATGTGAGGCGATTTAAGTTTATGATGTGATTCTTCTTAAGAATAGAAAACTCAATTTCTGCAGTATGGAGACCCCCCAAATCCTTTATAACATGCCTCGTGGTCGTGCCAGAGGAACCCCTCATTTTTCTAATAAGGTCACTGGTGAGCCCCCATCTACATATGGTTCTGTTGGTACGGAAGTGTATTAGTTCCTTATGAATCCTTCATCAGAACTGAATTAGAACGTGCAGAACTTTCTCCTTAAATCTGTGAACTATACACATCAGAAATGCCTCAGGATAAGGAACGAGAGTGGAGCGGGACTGATGGGCCCGAGGGGTGTCACCCAGGCTGGGGTGTGACAGAGCGTCTCATGAGGCTGTAAATGTTGAGCTTAGCGCGTGGAAAATTACGTCTCTAGTCCCTAGACAAGGCTGTCTTGATCATCTCTGGCCAATGAGAAATTCTTTTCAGAAAAAAAAAATAAAGCTCAGTGAAAGTGTCTGGGCTTAATATCTATTCTATTCGAGTTGTCTACACTTAAATCCTATTAGAGCAAATTTAAAAGCATTATCATCTATGTCGAGTTTCGGCTTTATTCCCACCTCCCTCCCAGCCCAAATGACACTGTACAGAAGAAAAACTCTAACAAGACTGCAAAATCGGATGCACTTTTATGTGAAGCTAACGAGCTTAAATTTCAGGAGCCTTCCCGTGTGCGGGCACGTCTGAGGCCGTGAGGGGTCCAGGCGCTGTAAACGCACAGAGTCTTATGTTTTTGTAAAATGTGCGAAAGAGGAGGTGTGTTTTTGCATTCTGCTTCAGAGGGCTTCCTCACTGCTGTCAGCTGCAAGGTCCCCGAAGCTGAGACCAGCCTCCGCTGCAGGCGACCTGGCCTTATGACTGAACTGGCAAGATGTTTTCTCAGCCGCAAAGATGTTAGACAAAATAACATCAGTTTTTTTTTTTTTTTCCCTTCAACACCGAGAGTAATTGCAGGAAGGTACTAAGCTGTGGGAGACCAAGTCCTCTTGGGATATGGGGAGATTTAAGAATTATCATAGATAAAACACTATTATTACCAGAGTTATTGATTCCGGTGTGTATGACATATTCATGCTCATCTATAATTTTGTAGGTAAATCCCTGGATTTGTTTTATAATCCAAACGCAGCACTGTTCTGTTTCTGCATTGCGGGGAGAGAAGCATCGGGAACCCGTAGCGTGGATATCCCGTGCTGCCGCGGAGAAAGTTGAGAAAGCTCTTAAACGAGCCACAAAGGTAACGTAGGGACTGGAGATAAAGCTTAGAAAGAAAACCTAAAATAGCTAGGAATTTCGTCCCCACAAAACGGACCGAGGGGACCTACGTCAAGCCGGCGACTAAAACTTGGGTCAGATTCTTCTACAGAATGCAGATTTCAGTAAAAACAAAAAACGAAAACCAAAGAAACGCACCACTTTTAAAGATAATTTCTGCACTTCTAGAATTTGCCCTCTCCTTTCGGCTCCGAGCCAGCCTTGGAAAGGGGAGGGTCACGGGGACACACAACTGTTCTCAGCCATGAGTTTCCCGGGCGCCATCCGATCGGCTTTGCAGCCTGGTCAGCCTGGGACCGTGTGGGGGGCCAGTCCTAACGGGACCCCGCGGTCTTAGTTACTGAGATGGGTCTGGCTCCCTGAAGACAGAATACGTCTGGGTTTTCTCTTTCTTTTCTTTTCTTTTATTGTTTTTTATTTTTTACGCCTACAGCACCTGGTCTTCCTAGGCAGTCTCCATCCAAGTAGTAACCAGGCCCGACCCTGCTTAGCTTCCGAGATCAGACGGGATCGGGCTTGTTCAGGGGGTCACAGCTGTAGACACGTCTGGGTTTTCATGCAGTGGGACTCAGCAGGGCTCACGGGAAACGTCAGCACCGGGCGCAGGGCCGCGGCGCGTCGGAGTGTGGGCCGAGCCTGGAGGCCACGTCTGCAGACTCACGCGGCCGCTCCTCCTGCTCCTCACGGCAGCGTCGTCCGAGCCCCTCCGACCCTCCCTCCGCAGCCTGCTCAGCCCCGACCACCGCGGCGTTCACACTGTGACCACCACTGTGACACGAGCTGCCCTGCCACGTGGTGTGAGCGCCCGCGACAGCTGCCCTTCGTCGGCCCGGTCACCAGTGTCTCCTGACCTGCAGCCGGACTCCGCACAATGCACCTATAATTAACACCCGTCCAACGAATGGATGAGCAAGTCATCACCCAGGGGCGGGACTGGGAACAAATCACCGTGAAAGCTGACATGTGGTCACTACGTGCACTGAGCTAGACCGCGCCGCCCCATGTGTATATAAACTAGAGGCAGGTTTGGTGCCTTTAAATCAGTGACTGTGAAATAAACAGCAATAGATCAGTCTGAGGTTGAAAACAAACAAAACAAAACAAAACAAAACCTTTCTGATCAAAATTATGTTATACCGAAGACCCTTTAAAACACTATATTTGCTTCAATTGAGCGTGAGACGAGGACCAAGACCTCAGCTATGTTCACAGCCCCAGTGGGTGGAGTTTACCAGAGGGGCAAGTTCTGTTGCAAAGAATGACAAAAACCACCAAGCGAGGGGAAGAGCTCACCCCTGCACGTCCTCCCCAGTGAGGGGAAGAGCTCACCCCTGCACGTCCTCCCCAGTGAGGGGAAGAGCTCACCCCTGCACATCCTCCCCACAACCCCGAGCTAGGCGGCGGCTGCACGGATAATTCTATAGGAAACACTGAAACGCACACTCGCCCGCGTGCGATGCCGACACCTTGGGTTTGCACAAGCCGCTCTCTGCCAGGAATGCCTCCTGAGCCTCACTCCCCCATCCTCCTGTCCCCCATCCCCTGTCCCCTGGCCCGCACACCTGCTCAGTCCCAAGACGCCCCATTGGCGCTCCCTCCCCCTCCGCTGCCCTAGGCAGGCACCGTCAAAGTGCTCGCAAGGCGTTCTGGGCGAAGCTCTGCCTGTCTCTCTCTCAGTCATCATCACACCGAGGCCATGCTTCTCAGGGGTGGCTTGTTGTCTCTGAGGATTAAATTGCGCAGTTCGGTTCGAACGTCATTGTGACCGATAGTGCAAGCAGAGCCGGGAACAGACCGCCCAGCTGGTGTGTGCTGCCGAGTGCCACGTTCCCACCAGGGAGCTCTGGTTAATCGAGAAACGTGCCCTGGAGAACATGACGTGTCATGTTCTCCTTCTCCAGGAATTCAGCATGGGGGGACAGACACGAGAAACCGTGTGTGAGCAAGCTAGTGAGCAGACGACTTAATAAGTGAACGAACCCGAATCTGGCCTGACGCTGGGTCACAACTGGCCATTTATTTCAGAAGTGCCCTAGGGGCGGCTCCAGAGTGGGATTCAGCTCTAAAGAAAAACGCCACATCCAGTGACATGCAGGTGTCAGGTATCCTGGTCCTTTTCAAAAGCCGAAACTTCAGTTGCACGCACCCGAGTGTGTGACTAGGGTGGAGCTGTGTGTTCGAGATGGGGACGTTTCATCGACAAAAATCTCAGAAGTCATTCTCAAGGGTCCAATATAACGCCTTCAAAAACATTCGGAGCCCAACACAGGGCGCAAAGGATCAGTGTGTTTAAAGCACGTCAGCCCCGGCCCCCCAAGCGAGTGCCATGTTTTCACTGCAAATGTCTGACGCGGCCGAAGTGTGCGAGCACCTTCTCGTCTTAACTGACTCGCCAGGCAGATCCAGAATGCGTCTCTTGCTCCAAAGCTGGAGCGAGAATCAATTACGATATATAAGAACGTGTCCGCCAGCCAACGGCACAGCCAACGTGAAGGGGCGTCTCGGCCTCGAGTTCACAGGCGTCTCCAGAGCCGTTCTGTTCACTCGCTTGGTAAGAGCTGTAATCGTTCGAACACCGCGCGACGCCACCAGCAGCTCCGCCAGCTCCTCACCCGCTTCCCAGATGGCGCGGGAAAAATCTATGGCCAATTACACTTGATGAGCGAGTCAAAACAACGCAGCGGCTTTTCGTCGCCCAAAGGAAAGCTTTGGGAGAATTCTGCTGCCAACACCCGCACAAACGCGAATCCGTCTCGTTATTTTACGACGGGAAATGTCAGAGGAAGCTTTTCTCTTCTCAAGCAGGTGACAAGCAAAGCCGCTTACGCATCATGACTTTAGATCCGAAAGGCACGACCCAGGGGATGGGACGCGTGTGGCAAAGCAGCGTTTGCGGCGACTTCAGAGCAGGCGGGGCAGGCGGTCAGAATGACGGAGCGGGCCTGAGCCACGGGCCGGCATTCCAGGGACCGCGGCCGAAAATGGGACGCGCGTGCAAAACTCGCCTCTGCGCCCACGGTCGGCCAGCCAGAACTCTGCGGAACCGAGACCCGTGTGTGTGCAGCGAGTGGCAGTGTGCACCTGTGTCAACCCGGGCCCCGGAGCAGTGGCCGATGAGGACCCGGACCGCGAATTCCCAGGCGGACGGCGCCGCCTTCGCCGCGGAGACGCTGCCCCTGCTCTCAGTGGTCCGTGCAGCGTGTCTCCAGGGGCTCCTGGGTTTTGTTCCCATCAAAATATTTTCAATGTGAATGAAATAATCATGCTGCTCTCCCAGGACAAACATCGTGTATTTAGTGGGCGATTTGCAGGAGGGGCTTGTGCTGTGACTCAACGCCAACAGGGCACGCTGATGGAAGGCCAGGTCCCCCCGACCCTGCTCCCCAAATGAAAGACGCAGGCCGCGCCCATAAAGGCCCTGGGCGAGGTGACGCTCTGCCCCGCAGGGCCCTCCAGGCTCGACTTCGGACCCCTTGGCAGTTGGCGTATCTGCTGCGCACAGAAGGCTTTGATAGACTACAGGTTGGATCGAGCTCGGTCGTCAGGTTCACCCTGACCGAGGTGTGCCCGGCGACACTTCCAGACACTCAAGATCAGGTGGTTCCGCTCGTTCTAAGAGGAGGGGATGGCAGGGGTGTGGTCACAGAGCCCCGCGTGCTTCCCATGCTGACCTTTCCTGCTTCTGGCTCTTCCGTGAGAGACCCCGGGTACGGGATCACCAGAGAGGACGTCCTGGGGGGCCGAAGACACATCTTCGGGTGCGGCCGCCGCCGAGAGGTCTAAGTGAAGACAGTGCCAGTGCCCGCCCTACAGATGCCCTCACGGCTGCCGAGGGGGGCTCGAGAGCGGACTCCGTGGGAGGGTCGCCAGGGTCCCCCCAAGCTCACTGGCTGCCCCTGCCCCTCAAGCCTCTTGCTTTCGACTCTTAGAGCTGAACTGATTCCCCCACAGCAAGTCACGGGGCAGGTCGCCGTGCACAGTGGGGGGACCTGACACAGTCATCACTGGAGACGCCTTTTCTAGGGCCCGTCACCCACTGGTCTGTGCTGCCTTCTCCAGGCATCCTCAGACCTACAGATTCAGGTGGCCCCCTGCGTACCCCCGTGTGTCACCTGCAGGGCAAATGCGGATACAGCTGAGGACTCGAAGCCGCCATCATGGGGTGAACCACAGAGCTGCAGGAAGTGACGCCTTCGGGCGCCCCTGGGATGCCCAGGCACAGGAGGGAAGGAAGGGAAGCGGAAGGGAAGCGCGCTGAGCGGAAGGAAAGGGGTCTGGACGGAGACGAGCCGTGGTGGACGCGGGGAGTGGAGAAAACAAAGAGAAAGCTGCCGGCCAGAGCGTCGCCAGAGGAGCCAGCCAGGGCCCGGGCGGTCGCCGGTTCGGGGGGCGTGTGGGAGTTGGGGGCGCGGTGTGCGGCGGGGGGCAGGGTGCGGCGGGGGCAGTGTGCTTGGGCAGGGAAGTGCGGGGGACCCGGTGTGCGGGGGTGGGGGGCCCCCGTCGGAGCAGCAGCCGTTTGCCGGGCGCTGCCCCGGGTGAGGTGGTGCGTGTCCTCGTTCCGAGGGGGGTGTCTCGGGTTAGAGAGGGATGTCTGCGGCGTGAAGAATTGCTCAAGTGCCGGTTTCCATGCAGCCATTCTGCAAATGGATGCTGAGCCCTCTAAGATTTGTGTGATCTACTCCCCAGAGGTAGGAGAATAAGTCAGAGCAAAGTCATTCCTCACGTACCCTGCAAAATAAAAGGACGTGCTTTACACCTCACGGGTGCAGAGGGCAAAGTCCTTCAAAAGTGTGTTCAGGGGTGTCACACATGAGTCATGTTTTAGGGTTTTTTATCCCTTAGCTGACTGTGTGACAGTGGATGCCACACACAGAGGGCTCAGGGACTCGGGGAGTCCCCCCACTCTGACCCTAAGGAGCTAACATGGGTGGACTTTCCGTCAGATCTGGGGACAGTTTGTGTGCCCTGCTGGGCAAGCCCAAGGGGTCAAGGGCGCGGCGCCTGCTTATTCTCAACAAACCGGCACCTCACGGCTTCTGAGCCACACACTGTCCCGATGCTTCTACTGATGCAGTAGGAGCTGGTGGGGGTGCTGCAGGGTGGAGCGGGGTGCACAGAGCCCACCCCGGTGTCTGCAAGCTGGGGACCGCACGCGGCACACGGCCTGCCTCCTTCCGTGCCCCTCTGGGTACGGCCCAGGCTCACAAATCAAGGCTCAGCCCCTGGAGTAGCCCCTGCCAGCCAGGACACACCGATCCCCTCCTGAGGGGGACACCTGCTCAGCTGTTCTGAGCTCCGGTTCCTGCAGGGGCCCCCTCCAATTTAAACAGAATTTACATTTCCTTGGGCAGGTTTAAGAGAAACCGTGCCCTGCAGTTAGAGGGCGACAGTGGTTTTTAAGGGCCACTGTGGAGTGGCCGTGCCGTGGGCGAGGTGACGGTGGTGACACATCAGGACCGACGCCCTCCGGAGCCGGCCACGTGCGGTGTCCAGCACCACCTACTGCACACTAGCGCGTGACTTGGGGCAAGTCAGTAGTGTCCCTCGGCCTGGGGACGCGCTGTGGTCTGCACAGCAGGGACAGTAACACCCGCCACGCGGGGACTTGTCTGTGTAAAGGAGGTGGCGTGAGCGAGGCACTCAACGATCGTCTGACTCGTAGCGAAACGCAGCGCGTGGCAGCCACGATTACCATGTGCCGTCTGAACTCTGTGGTCCAAGGAAAATGGCCGTGCTTTCCGTCCGCCCCGAGTCCCCTAAACCCTCACCTACGAGGGTCGCCCCAAGCCTGGGGCAGGCCGCCTCCCGAGGACTTTCTTCCACGTCTGTTTTCCCCTCCGCTTTCTCGTCCCGCTCGCTCCCCCGACCCCAAACTGATTCCAGCACTTCGGTTAACTTTGCTGCTACTCGCAGATTATTTGCCTGGTTGGGTTAAAAGGCTAGTGAGCAAACTGTCCCCGAGCCATCGGCCCCGTGTCTCCACGGGCCATCGCCACCCCAAGCAAGAGAAGGGACGGATGGACGCGCACCCTGTGAAGAACACGTTCTGTGACGGCAGTGCTCCGAGTCCGTGACTCGCACTCTGTCACCAGACCCTTCTGTGCCCACTTCACGGGGCTGTCCCAAGGGTCAGAGCAGGAAATGGCCTGAAAAGAGCCACCTGCCAGCAGGCGATCGGTGAGCACCCAGCAGACGCGGCTCCCCTCCCACCCTCGCCCTGTGGCCTCGAGCCCAGCAAGGAGAACGTCGGTTTTCTGCCCATGCTGTCCCCTCTCAGACGCCTGACGGTGGCCAAGCCAGATCAACACAAGGTTTGGGGGCGGCGGCCTGGTCCCGTGCTCTCCTCATGATTCTAGTAGATAATGGATTACTAGGAACGAGAAGCTTCTAGAAACGGGAAGCTTCTAGGAACGGGAGTGTGACCAAGTAGGAGCCGTAGCCATCAGCACTGACTCCCTGCTGAACACCCGCCCCCTGGGGAAGGGCACTTTTGCATAGAACCCCGGGACCCAGCTGTGCCAGAGCCAAGAGCAGAAGTCGGGGTGGCCCGAATTCTTCTGGCTCCCGCGTCTCCGAGGCCGGTTTCCCAGAGAAACGCTGGTTCCGTGCTTCCGTCAGGATCAAGTTCAGTGTGTTTTATTCCGCCGCGTGTGAGAACCGTTCGCGGAGGGCGGTGCTGTGCCCGTTCCCAGCTCCGAGGACCGGGTCCCCTCGGGAGACCACGTGGGGCAGGCGCGTTAGTCGTCCAGCGAGGTGGGGACTGCTTTCTCCCGCTCAGAGGGGCGAAGAGCCGCGGGAGGGAGAAGCACAAGCTTCTCGCCGGGCGCGCGGCTCCTCCAGCCGGGCAGGGGGCTGGCCTCGGCTCTTCGTTTGCAGAAGCACGAGGGGAGAGGGCAGGGTCGTGTGCAGGCCCTCGTCGGCCAGATCTGGGTGAAAGGACCGGCAGGGCCCTCGACGGTTAGCTACCGTCTCAGAAAACCTTCGGAACACTTTTGTGATCAGTGGCTCATCTATGGCCCAGTCACACGCCGGTATCGTCATCGTCACAGACCTGCGTAAAGGCTAAGTAACCCACGCTGGGGCGCCACGCAGGCGCAGGGAACGGCTGTGAGCAGCCGTGCGAGGGCGGAGGACAGCCCGTGTGGCTGCGGAACCAGACTCTGCCAGAGGGGCGGGTGGGCACATCCACCCCGAGTGACCCCAGTGGCCAGAAAGAATTACGGTAGCTTGTAAAGTGACTCATTCACTCCGCGGGGGTCCTCTGGGCTCAGAGACCATTCGTCTGGCTGGTTTATCAGGGATTTAGCCGTTGACAGTGGCGAGGGACTCTGATGACCCAGAGATTTGCTTTAGGGTCACTGGCAGAGGGCCGTGGTTTTGGAGTTGCACTGTCCACGTGTGCGCATATGTGTGGATGCGCGCGCGTGTGGGGGTTGCACGGAAGTGCTGGACGTGAATCTACTGTCCCCATCTCCCACGGGACAGCTCGCAGTCCTGGGCGAGTCCCGCCCCCTCCGGCCTCAGATTCTTCGGTGGAGAAGGAGGCGGTGGGTGGAAGCGCTCCGCCTCGTCTTCCCCCTGCGAAATCTGGCCGGGTCCCCGAGGCTCCAGGGCTGCTCGGGAGCTGTGGCTTCAGAGGCTCCGCTTCCTCCTCCTCATGCCCATTATTTGGGAGGCAGGTCGGACGCCCCCACACGTGTGCGGAAACCCAGACGGCTCACTGTGTACACAGGAGTCCTCCGCCCCTTCTCCTCCGCGGCAGTCAGCTCTGAAACTGCACTTTGTCCAGGAGTGCCGCCTCTCCTCCCTCCTCCCTCCCTCCGAACCCCCCCCCCCAACTTCTCTCTCTCTCTCTCTCTCTCTTCTGTTCATGTGCTATTTCACACGCAGCAAGTTTGGGAGTTATTTCCTCTTTCTCATCCCAATTTAAATGGGAACCAGAGTATCTCTTTTTAGATTTTGTAAATATGTAGAAACACGAAACGACCCAACAATTTTCCTCTGGCCCTTCTGTCCCCTTAGTCAACAAATAACATGTGTTCTCTTTCATACATGACAGAGAATGTAACATGTCTGGGGAGCGTGAGCAAGGGGTCATTTGCAAAATTGCCTTATTATCCTATTACTCTCCAGAAGCAAGTCTGTGACTTTTAGTCTCCGGGTGGTGGAGTTACACGCGATCGGCCCTTACGTGTATCTCTTGGTGGCTCGTTTACTGTGAAGTTAGAAGGAAAGACAGATGTTTAAAGGGGGAGCGTCCATCTTCCCAAGCGGCATTTTAAAGCCACCATTTCTGCAGGAACATGGGGTGAGGACAGGGCTGCAGGCTCCAGGGCCACCTCGGAGGCCATGCCAGGACAAGAGGCGTTTGTCAGCCGCCAGTTTGAGTGGGGGCGGAGGGCAGTGCCCAGTGGATGGCCCACCAACCCCCCTGCCCCCCGCAGCGGCGTTTCTTGGACTGAGGCTGGTCACGCCTCATTAGTGGGTCATCAGATCAATTTAGTGGGTCATGACCAGGAATTTTAAGAAAACGTGAAATAAATTAGGCTGAAGCAGAAGAGAACAGGAAATATCAGAGAGCGTGGCATGGAGGAGGTCGGTACCCTCTGGTGTGTGTGCGACGGGGCCGTGTTTGCTACATCAGCTTGCAGCGAGGGCGACGTGTTTGCTACATCAAGTTGCAGTGCAACATTATCTCTTACCGCGGGTCACAGCTAAAAACATTTGCGAGCCATGGCCTTGGAGACACGCAGCCCAACGCACATGTCTTGGTGCCGGCTTCAAAGTAACTTTGTAATCGAAAGGAAAAGGAATTCTTTCGAATGGGAAAAGCACCTCACAACCCTACTTTTAAACCATTTCTAAGTTATTCCGGTTTCTACTTTTCCTCCTCCGAAAAATAACTCAGTCGAATCCCTCCTCTCAATGCAAGCCCGAGGCAGACATGAGGTCAGGCTGGTCCTTCTCCCCTGGGGGCACCCTGCCCCCCCCCCCCGCCTAGGTGCCCCCCCACGTTGTTCATTCTCTTCCTTTTTGTAATCATATTCTCACGAGACCGCCAAAGGCCTCGCGCGACAGTATAGATGACTGATGAGGCTGTGAGGAGCCGGTGCTTCTATTCTAGCCAAATATTAAACCTCGTGCCCTATAAAGGAATCTCATAGAATTTAGCTACAGGGGGAGAAAAGAGAGAAATTCACAAAGAGTGTTTTCCCAGCACGCGTGAGGCCCTACTTCCTTCCGCCTACCAATATCCCCTTCATAAGTCTCCTTTTTTGCAGAAAAATAATAGGTGTGGTTTCTTCCCCCATGGATTTGTAACAGACAAGTTCGGTGTGCTTCTTTCAAATAGTTATTTATGAAACTGTCTTCCCATAAAATCTTTTGAGAGGAAATATATTTGTCTTACTCAACTTTGTATTTATCTTAGACCCAACTTACTGCCTGGCAAATCTGAGGTCCTCAATTAGCGGCAGTTAATGATTACTTATTACACAATCATGCTGCTCCGTCGCACATGTGGTGGTATTATTCCTCGGCGTCAAGCTAATAAGAGTCCAAAGGCATGTTTTTTTTTTCCCCCTGAATATAGGAGTATTTTTGTAAAGCCTCCGCACACTTGTCACAGAATAATAATGACAATTTTTAAAGAGCGCCCATTCATTGAGTATGTGACGCGCCGCGTGCCAGGCCCTAGTACCTTCCCACCGAGTCTCATTTCTTTCTTGCACAGCCTCCTCAGTAGAGGCTTGTATCTGCCATACCCTGAATGCCACGCATATGATTTTACAGAGGAGAAAACTCGTCAAGAGAGAACGACAACCTGCCCGTAAGACGCGGATACGAAGCAGCGAAGACAGGACTCAAATCCAGAAGGCCGTGTGCCTCCTGGTTTCGCGTTTCCTAACCCTTCGGTCGTCATTAAAACGGTCATTTTTGTTTTCACGTTCAAGTTCCTTGCCTGTCTTCTTAAACACCAGGAAGGTTGTCTGTGTTCTTCATGGAAAAACACAGATTGTCACAGGGAGCGACACACTCAGACACCTCCGGCCTGACCGTGCCAGCTCAGCAGCCTGATGTCCCACCTTCAGATGCAGTGATAAGGGACGGGAGAGAAACGAGGGGACTGTCGGCGGTCCCTACTGCACGCTGGTGGCATTCTAGTGACTTGTTGGGGTCCGTTCACATAACTTCTTGTTTCCACGTGTGAATCACAGCGCCTAAGGGTCCGCTGCGCAAAGCACTGTTTCCATTTGCTTTTTCTCAAGGCGCCTGGTCCCCGGGTCCATCTACACTTAACAGAGACCCTTTAAGTGAAAAGCCTGCTTTGTGTTGTCCTCCTCTCAGAGATTTAAAAATCTCCCCCGAGGCGATCAGAGACCACGAAGATTAAGCAGGCACATCGCCCACGTCACCCCTCACTCCACGACGGCCAAAGAAAGACACTGATTTTGTAAGATATACTTAGGAATCAAATCCAGAATTCACTTTTGTTTTTAAAACCGAGAGTGGAACCAGGGACTACCAAGCGTGGTCGGTTTGGGAGTCACTCTGAGAGTCTACCTTCTATGCAAACTTGCCCATATTAATTCCGTCTTAAGTTTCAGGAAATAAAATAATTATGTAGTTAAGCAGAGATCCTTATGCAAACAAGTCCCGTGTTTACAATGTACCAATCCATTAAAACCAACGACAGACATGGGTTCAGGGACCTGAAACCAGGGCCAAGTGGCCTCGCCCTGCCCACTTGCCGTCCCCCGTCCCCTGTCCCCCCCCATCCCCCGTGCGGTGACAGCAAACATCCTGCTGGAATTTGCTCCGAAAACAAACGCTTTACCAACCTAATATCAAGGTAAACAGGTAGTAAATACCGAGCCGATCGCACTAACCCACGGGATTACTTGCATTCTTAGGGTCTAAACACAACTGGGGGTTGCCATTTTTTCTTTCGAAACGGCACCATTATAATACAGCTCTGGACTGGATCATTTTTAAAAAGTTTACTCGGCTCTCTATCACACTGACTTCTGCTTCCCAGCCATAAAGCTGACTTAAAGAGAATACACAAAGCATTCCACTATTCTGAAAAAGAGAACTGTTTCCTGCATTTAACATTAAATCCACCCCCTGAAAAAACTTAAGAACTACACGGAATAAAGGCCTCTCTCGAGCTAAAGGCGAGTTGCCAAGTTCTGCTCTGCGAGTGGCTCAAAGAAGGAAGCGAGAAAAACGCGCGCCCGGCCCCGAGCGGCGGGGTCCTGGGCCGGGGTCCTGGGCCGCGGCGGCCGCACGTACCTTGAGCTCCCGGAAGAAGACGCTGCTCCTGGCCCACTCCACGATGGAGAAGAGCGTCTGGTCTGCCATCTTGCACATCAGCCCGAACGCGCTCAGCTTCTCGTGCTTGCTCCGGCTGGCTTGCTCTTGCTGCAAATAAGCCATGATTTTGGCTTGGACCTGGGGTTCGTCTGGCTCGCACTTCAAGAGTTCCAGGATCAGATGCGGGATGCTCGCGGGGGAGCCTGTCTGGTAGGCGTCCACGTAGGAGTAACCCATGATGGACTCCGGCGAGCTGGTGTAGGGGTCGGGGTACTCGGACTTGATGGCCCGGCTGGGGAAGTGGCCGTAGGCTTGGTAGCCTTGCAGGCTGCCGTGAGGCGGCATGGTCATGCTGATGGGGGACGTGACGAAGGGGCTCCGGTCGTAGTCTGTGGGAGGCAAGGCAGCGTGGCTCGGAGGTAGGCCTTTGGAGGCGGAATGGATGCTGTGCATGGCGGAGGAGATGCCCAGCTCGGAGGGCATGGCTTGGATCGCCTGCGACATGGCCTCCAGCTTCAGGCCGTTGGCGCGGATGAGGGCTTTCTTCTGCTGCTTCAGAGCTCTGTCTCTCTTGTACATCGGCCCAAATTTATTCCTTCCTCCGCGCATTCGGTCGGCCCTGACCGCTGTGGGGGAGAAGCAGGCGAGGGGGCAAATTAGATCTAAGTCGTCAGCGTCCCCCGATTGCCAGCTCTTGGAAACACTGAAAATCGGCCAGAAAAAAAAAAAGTGCCCTGTCTTCTAGTTATGAATTCTTTCCTCCAAGTGTGTTTGTCATCAAAAAGTATTTTGGGTACACAGGGCCCCATTAACCCTTTGGTGGACGGAAGAGATTTTCTAACCTTTGCCACACTTGGAGGATACTTTGTATTCCCAAGAAAGGCTATCAGTTTTTCTACTAAGTATCCGTTTCTATTCTGCTAGTTACATTGTGATTCTCTTTAACGGAAACTCAAACTGCCAAGAAGAAAAAAAAAAATCAAATAACCCATTTCTGGATTAAATCGTGAGAATTTTCCCTTTGAACATCGTCCTCCTTCAAAGCCGCGTTGGCTAGTTTGCTGCGAAAGGGCTGGGCCCATACCCTCCCTAGAAAATCATTTTCACCTGGACTTTAGCACACAGCAGCTATCCCCAGATATTGTTCTTGATTTAAGCAAGACTGGACATAATTAAAGCAAGTTCGTGTCCAAAGCTGTCGAGAGAGTCCACTGCCACAGTGCTGCGTGGAGTCTGGGGCCATGTCTAATAAGTTAGCCATTCTCTCTGAGCCCACAGTGGCCAATGGCAATTAGACAGAAACCAGCAACCTCTGACAGCTCGTGACATGTTGAAATGGCTGGAGGTTAAGTTTTTGAGCTTTTTATCTTAGGATTAGTATAGCATGAAAAATTTATTGTAAATAGTAGGTATCCAGACTACTGCACAAGATAATAAAGAGTTTTTCGTGTGGACGATAATTTATTGAATATTTAGTTGTTTCCAGTCACTGGTAAGGAGGTATGACTATGCACTACAAGCGGCTTACGGTTAAGAAGGCATACTTTAAGGCAAAGAAATGCAACTTTTTACTTTTGTTTCTAAAAAAAGAAATTAAATGGCATCCTATGAAGTCACAACATTCAATTTCTAACATTTTACTTTCTGGGTCTCCTACCATAGTAGCATCTACCACAGTATCTTGCTTTTTGAAAAATAATAAAGTGATTGGTGATAAATAAATTAACACGCATCAGCTAGTTTCAATGTCACTTAAAAGTAATACAGACTTAATGGTCCTCGTGACCCAAGTGGCTGCTTCTAGTGGGAAGGAATCCATTAGTAATTGAGCAGATTTACTGGAGAGTTTTTGAGTATTTCCATCAAGTCTGGGTCCCACATTACAGAAAAGCTCCAGCCACAGCCAGCCTGTGCCTCGTTGATCAAAGAAAATGCGCCCTCGTACCTGGCACCTGTCAGAGATCCGTATTCCTGTCTATCACATTATCTGCAGTACATTTAATCTGTGAGAGTCAGGTGAGAGCCTGAAGAACAGCAACACTCCACAGGAGCCTGGGAACCACCAGTTATTTTCAGCAGTGACACACTCGCTTTACCACCTCCCCGTGCACACGCCACACGTACAGGGCACGGGCTCTGTGCTCTCAGCATGCAGTTTAATGTGGCTTCTGAGAAACCGCCCCCTTGTCCTTGTCCCAACATTGCTACTGGTTTCATAGTTCGGTATGTTTCCTGCTTCTCGACTTTTTTTTTAATTTTTATTTTGCAGGCTCAGTCATTATCTCAAAAAAAAAAGAAAGAAAGAAAGAAAGAAAGAAAGAAAGAAAGAAAGGAACGTGCTTTCCCACCGTCAAAAATGATACTCTGTGAGAAACTCCTTTTGACCACTGAAAGCTTTGACCTTTGCCCAGGAATCATGAAATCAATAGCTACAGTTATGACAAGCACACCTATTAGAAAAGCTCCAAATCAAACTTTCACTAGTGCATCCTGATTTGAAAACTTAAATTAAGGGCTTTTTAATTTTTTTTTGCAAGTTATTTGTATTTGTTCTCAGTTGGATCACTTGAGTCTTGTTTTCATCTAGCACAGTCTTTTTAGTGTCAAATGCGTCCACTTCTCAAATAAAAAAAAGAGGTGGGCACAGCTGATATTTAAAATCCCCCCGCCCCCCGTGATTTCACCAGCATTAGTAAGGAGACTCAGGCACCTCTGCTGACACAGTATAAAAACTCTTACGTTACTGTCAACGGTATTACAATAGTTAGGGAAACAGTGGTACTACATTACAAGTACAATGTTGTTTTAAATCCTAGGTCCTTGGAGTTCTAACAGGAAGTAGTATTTAGAAGACTCTTACCTTCCAGCTTCATTCCAACACTTAGACATTTTTGAAACCGACAGTAAGGACAACGCTTTCTCTGTGTTTTGTCTATTTGGCAGTTCTGGTTTTCTATACATGTGTACCTTTTATTGTTTTGGACTGTTCGCTTAAAAAAACCCTATAAGACAGAGAAAACAGTGAGACATGTTACAGATATAATACCCGTCTCTCCATTGTTTCATTTAAGGAAGTCAGCAGTAAATCTTTTCATTGCACCGTTTGAGCCTCTATGTGGGTCTGTGGTTTGTTTTACATTTTAACAAGATGAACCCCCAAAACAATGTCAGGCTAGAGTGGAGGTTTTCCTGGCATCGGAGTTATATTCCTGAAGAATTACATCAAATCTTGTGAAGATCTGGCTACACACCATTCCATCTCAACAGTCAGAAGAAAGTACATTGTATATTGACCAGTGCCTTTTTTTTTAAATCTGTTTTTCTATTAACCTTCATGTCTAGATAGAGGTATTTGTGATGATTGCACTGTTTTTAAGTAGTCCGATATAATTTCAGCAAGAGACTATTGCAAAACGCCAGTGGAAAAACTGAATAGCAAAACATCTCAGATCTTTTACAAATGTCAACATTAGGTAGTTAAAATCAAAAAGATTTAAAGAGCAAAATGGGAACATGTTCACAATTCCACCAGAATGCATTCCAGTATGAGAACTCTGTTAAAAAAAAAAAAAAAAAAAAAAGATGAAACTATGGCAAAGCATGTACAGCAGAGAGCTGAATTTTAGCAGCGTACGCTTTCCCTATATTTCACTCAAGAAGTTAATTGAAAATAAAACCTGTAGCTTTACAATATAATTACAGCTTTACCAGGATGCTATATTCTTTCTGTTTATCCAACCAGCCATAAAGTGAAACGATCTGACTTTGTTATCGAGAATGAAGGGGTTTTCCTGGCACTGATTTGAGTAATTGTACTGAGTTTTCTACTTTAAAAAAAATGTTAAAAAACAGCGAGTATCAAATTTACTGGGAATATATAAAAAACATCTGAGATAAATCCTTAATGTCTAGTTGATATTATTAGTAACCACGTAGTCTATTTTATATATTAAAACTCCTTGCATTTAAATAGGTCATATAATATATTTATGAAACTATTATAAACTATGATCTGGTCTCTTGGGGTTTTTTTATGATACAAATTTCCAAAAATCTTAAAAATTATTTTTGGAATAAATCAGGATGAAATCATACAGTTGGGAATTTAGACTTTTATGTCTGTGGATAAAAAATGTTTAGACTTGCAGCACAGAATACTCTGAAGTTAAAAGGTATTTGGGAAATACTTTGTCATGTTTCCTCTCAAGAACAGCGAGGCTTTAAATGTATATAAGTCAAGCAAAATCAATATTTGGGACTGTTAGAAATGGAGAAGTCTTCCTACAGCTACATCACTTCACTACAATAAAATACCTCAAAGCCACGAGAGTGGCAAAGTTTTCTAAACAGTATACATTTCTTTGCCTTTCGAATGAAACCAGACACGTTTCTAAGGCTCAGCTCCCTGAGACTGACTCCCCTTCTTATTTTAAGCTGAGTCTAAAATGACAGCTCAAACTTGGCGTCAACAGGCAAGCCCACGGCGTATGTGTGTTCTGAACATCCATGCTATTTCTCAGGTAGGGGCGTGTGAGCTCACCTTGCAGCTTTCACAGGTGAGGAGCCCGTAGTGGTACCCAGACACTTTATCTCCACACACTGGACACAGCTCTTCCAGGTCTTCGTCATAGGAGTAATTCACCATTTTAAACTGAGACGCTGAAAGACGAGAGAAATGGACACGCGCGTCCAATTAATTTCCTGGGTAGGTTTTTATCCTGTGATGAAAAGCATTTGGATGATTGGTGGGCAAATGCCACCAGGTAAAATATAAAATAAAATTTTCACACAGGTGTACTTAAGAGAACTACTTTTTTTGCGGTGAAAGGAAAATAGCTTTTGGCATCAGTGAGCTGCAGTTCATGTATTTTTTAAATTTAAAAATAGTTCCAACGTCTTCTGTTAAATATTTCTGTGCTGGACACAAGTCTGCAAAGCAACCAATCAGACTAGAAACAGGAATCGCCTCAAGTAACAACTTTGGATCACTCTGAAATCTCCTCAAAGTTCCTGAAATGTCACCGTGGCCCCGGGAAGGGAAACAAGCAGGGGCGATGCGCCCCCACTCTTGAAGTGAGTTTGCAGCAAGCACCTCGCCGATAAGGACGGCGACGCAGATTCGCAAACACTTGGCCCAGAAACTCAGGCCCCAGAAACCTGGTCGTCAGCAGCCCCACTTCGCCGACAGCCTGGGGCTCGCAGCCCTGGGCCCCGCCGGCCTAGTGCAGAGGCCACTTCCGTGGGGACAGGGCTCCCGGTCTGGGTACTTTCATCTGCGCCCATGTGAAAATCTCCTGAAAAAGGAAAAGGAAAAAAGGGAGGACGCCCGGACGGGGGTGGAGAAAAGAGGAAAAGAGACACAGAAGGGTCTGGTTTCCTCGCAAAGCATTGAAGTCCTGTAATGAACCTCACATGTTTCCGACCATCACTGCGAAATGTAAACACCCCGAGATCGCCCTGTAAAGTTACCGAAATCAGGCCGCGGGGGTCGGGTGACCGTCTTGCTCCGCCGCAGCCCCGGCCCCGCCGCGGCGTCTCGGCAGCGGGGAGGTGGGTGTCTGAGCGCGGGCACGGCAGTGGCCAGGAGGCCCCGGGTCATACTGGGTCCGGTCCCCCTGGGACGCGGCGCCCACGCGGCGGAGACGGAGGGCGGAGGGCGAGGGGCAGGTCGAGCCGCCGGCACCGCGCGCCCTCGGGCACCGTCCTGTGAACCCCGGGGGCCACTCCGCCCTTGCTCAACTTCAGCCAACACCACACCGGCGCGCAAACAGCGAGTCCCGTTTGTTTTAAGTTAATCAGTGGCGTTTGCAGAGGGAGCGGTGGGGGACCGGGGACCGATGACCGGCCAGTTTCCTGATTTGTTTACCGAAAAAGAGAAAAGTAGTACTCACCCATTCCCAGAGCACCCGGCCACTGTCGCCACAGAGGCCCCCTTGCCAATGACTTGCTTTTCCCCTCTCTGTCTTTTAAGTAAAGTTCTTTCTTCTCTTAAGGATTTTGCGGGACCCCGGAAAGGGCTGTGGGGAAGGAGAGGTGTCACCGAGCTCCCAACATCGGCCGGCCGAGTTGAGCCGCCTCTCGCCGACGCGGAGCCCGGGGCCGGGGCAGAGTTTGGGGACGGGGATCGGGGAAAAGGTGTTGGAGCAGAGCTGGTCCCCGCGACGCAGAAATTAGGGGACGCTGCGTGCGGTCCTCCAGCGACGCCAGCCTGGGTCCCGCCCTCAAGCGGGCCGCGCTCGGTTTGGGGGGACCTGGGGCTTTGGGGAAGGCTGACGGTTTGAGAAGTTCCTTTACAGCCCCATCTCTCCTAAAGCTCGTGACTATTGTTTGAGGCATGTTTTAGAGACTGAAGAAAAGTGCGCTTTGCCGAGTGTGTTTTCTGGTTCCCTAGGGACCCCAAAGTAAACTAACTTAGCATCCAAGGAGCACAGAGGCCGTCGGTACCCACCGCGGGGATCCAGCGGCGAAAATTCAAAGACAGAGGCCGTGCGGGGGGACCGGGGCCGCGGTGCGACACCCGGGCTCCTTCCAGAGTTTGCCGGGTGCTGTTACCCAGGCTGGGGTTTGGAGAACCGAATCCGTCGGGGACAAAGAAGTCCCCGTCTCGAAAACGTGGAGGGGACCGTGGGGGCCTTGGACAGCCGGGGCCGCAGTGGGAGACGCGCCGAGAATTCTCGTCTCCCGAAGTCGGCAGCGCGGCGCTGTCCCGGACCCGGCAGAGTCCTCCCCAACCCGTTGGGCTGTGGCGCGTCCCCAGCTGAGACCAAAGCAGACGCGGCAGTGAGTCCCCGTCCCCAGGGCGTCCTCTCGGGCCGCGTGGCCTGGAGGCAGCCGTGCCCAGGCGCTTCGCACGCTGCCTTCGCCCCCGGGGCTGCGCGCGGGACGCGCGGCTCTTCCGGAGCCCGGGCGCGGGCAGAGCGAACTCTGCTTGGGGGCGGTCGGTCGAGTAGGGACGCCCCGCTCGAACTCTACGATGGCATTTCCCTCCCATCTCCCCCAAACCCTCTTTTCCTGTCTCCCCGACTTCTGGCTCCGGCGTCTGCCGGAGTCGCTTGGAATCGCGCGCCGGGAGGAGCAGCAGGAATTTCCCCTTTGGACCCAAGAATCGCGCCGGCCTCGCGGGCGCCCAACCCACCGTCCCTCTCGGCTGCTGGTGGCGGAGAGTTTCGGACCCGGCTTCCCGGCGCCGCGCCCCCCCCCCACGTCCCACACTTCGCGGGGATTCCAGGTACCAGCAGGAAAACCCTTTGGGCCACCCGGGACCTCCCGTAGCTGACGCACGAGTTAGTCTCAGCGTCCTCAGCCCAGGCGACGTCCACAGCCCTTCCTGGAGGACCGGAGACCCCAGGATGGCGAGGAGTAACCTGCCCCCGGCTTGGCGCGCCCCCCCCCCCCAGCCGCCCCCTTGGCCCGGATCTCTGCGCCCACACCTCCCCGGCCCTTTCAAGTTCGTCCACCGGGACGGCAGGAAGCGTTCCGGGATCACAGGCCCGCACATCCTGCGCGCGGGAAGGGGCGAGGATGGAAGGGCACGGGCGACTCTTCCTAGCATTGTCCCCTCCCCGGCCCAGCGTCGCCACGACCAACTTCTGAAGGCTCCGGACAGCCGGAGCTCGTGCGGCTGTTTGAGAACGCGGCGAGAACGCGGCGAGAACGCGGCCCGCGGGACCTCGCCGTTTTGTTAGCGCTCGAAACCGGGAAGATCACTGGACCCCGCGGTCCCGTCCCACCGACTGCGGACCAGGCTGCACCGCCCCGCCCGTCCGCGGGACCAGCCGGAGCACGCGGTCGGGATCGACTTCGGTCCTCCCGTTCTGCCTGCAGGGCTGCAGTCGTAGCCCGGGGCGCGCCTGGGCTCCGGACGTGCCCACCCCCATTCTAACGCCTAACACCAGCCTTGCTGGGGGCACCTCTTGTGCCCTCCACGCAAAGGCACTAGTTCCCTGGCCACCGACTGCTGTGACTGAGACCCTGCTCGGGTTTCCAGGGCGACACCCCACGTCTTGGAACGACCTTCCCTTCCCACGTCCCTTCGGCCGAAGCCGCCGGCTCGGGTTGCCGGGGAGCTGGAAGCGCCTCTCAATTGGAAGCGGCCGATTAGGCATCGCGTGGAGAACCCCCCACCGCGCATGGTTCGAGAGCCTGAAACTTCGGTGCCGGCCCTGCGGCGGGGCCTGCCGCCTGCGCCGTCCCCTCCAGGTGCGCGGAGCGCGGGGCGCGGTGGCCGCCGGAGCCCGAGCGCCGCGCCCGCTTACCTTGCATGTTTTCCGGCATCTGCCCCTGGTCCCCATGCGACCGCGCCAGTCCCAGGGCTTCCGTTTCCACTTTGGGCAGCATGACAAGGCGGCCGCGGGCGGGGAGAGGGGCTCGGTGGCGTCCGCAAGACCCGCACCTGGGCACGGCCGCCCGGATTCCACGCCGGCAAGAAGGAGGCAGCGCCGCCCGGGGGGGCCTGCTCGTCCGCTCGCTGGCAGGAGCGCGCCTCCGCCGCCTCCCGGCTGC